>NW_015159753.1:383534-447752 GCF_001447785.1 Gekko japonicus
AGCAGTTGTGGGTCAATACCTAAATACTGTGGAAATACATATAATCTTAGTTCTGAATAGTCATGCCAGTCAGGCTTTACCCATATCGGTAATTAGAATAAATATCTATAACTTGTTATTATAATGCTTCATTTAGGGGATTTAAAAATATATATATACATGTTATTTTTTTCCAGGATTTTATTTACTATCTTCAGTATCTGGCCTGAGACTAAAATCGGTCTTAAAAGCTCCTGAGATTTTGTTGCTCTCTCCATTTGTGCTGATATTCAAAGTGTGGTGTGACATCTGTGTTCATAGAAGCCAGTTGAAATATCAGTGTAGTAAGTCTAGGACTGGCTGCCTTTAACAACTTCTCTTTAGCCCGTATTGGCCCAATGCCAAACCTCCAGCAGTGTGAAGTGAAACAAAGAGGTGATTTTAGTGAAACCTGCTGTGATAACACTGATGGAAAATCGTTCTACTCCCATGCAGTTTATCTAGAATTGCAGAGTTATGAAGGGAAACCTTGACTTGTTCATGGCAAATCCCATTCAGTTACGAACACTGTTCTCCCCAAAGTCTCATTGAAATGAGCGAGGAGTACAAGGGAATTGTCCTTGGTGGATTGTGACCATGAATAAAAGACACTACATTCCCTAGCAACCAGCTAGCTTGTAACTAATCTGCATGAGGACCAGTGGTGGGTGAGATGACTGTAAACAAATATATGACTGTAAATGCATATCATGGTCTCTGTGTTCATTCCATAAATAGGTCATTTCTTCAAGTGACAGTTCAATGATCATTGAAATGTATGAAAGGGAAAGAAAGTTCCCCTAATTGCCCTAGGGCAACAATCTCTTTCCTTGAGACGTGTTTGTAGAGTTAGCTATCCTAAAGATACAAGGATTTGTCATTCTAATATCTATTTATTTAAAATATTTATACCTTGCTTTTCTCCTGATCAGCAGGACTCAAGTTAAATGTATAGGCTAATAGATCCAGTTTTCTAAGCTTTTGAAGATCTTTATTCATTTATTTAAAATATTTCTCTCTTTTCCGCATCAGAATAGTTTACAAGAAGCCTTTTATTAAAAGACTAGGAATAAGGCCTGCTGTGGAAATAAATACAGTGAGCTCTAGAAAAAGGAATTGAGCGGGTGCCCTGGCCTTGGGCACTCAGTGTCAATTTGCTGTGGTGACTTTGGCAGGGTATAATGACCAGAGCTTACCATTTTCTCCAGGGGAACTGATCTCTGCCATCTGAAGAGCAGTTGTAATTCTGAGTGATCCCCAGCCCTCCCCTGGAGATTGGCAACAATGATTCCCCAGGAGGAAACAGCTGGTTTGGAGAGTGGAGTCTACGACATTGTACCTGACTGAGGTCCCATCCCTTCTGAAACTGCACCCTCTTCAGGCTCCACCCTTCAAATCTCCAGGAATTTCCCAACCTGGAGGTGGCAACCTTATCTCTTTCCCAGCCAACCATCAATGTGTCATGGCTTCTGCTGAGTTCAAACAAACGACTCTTGCTGAGTCTGAGCAAATGGCCCCAGCAAAGGATCAAAGTGCTGCTGGGGATCAGCTCACACTGCCAGTAACGCCTACACCTGACAGGGCTGAGCTTTCAGAAGCTACAGCTGACACTTCTCCTCCTGATTCACCTCCCCCAGTATCCCGGTTAAGGAAACAGCACCCACGGGAGATAGCATCTAGGCGGCGAGAGGCACGCATGCGTGGCAGACACTCACTCAGCCCCGAGTACTAGCAGAAGCTGGGACTCACTGGAGGTACGCTAATTGCTGACAGGTTTATGGGCTATTTAACTCCCGCACTCACACTGACAACTCATGCCAGCAACTAGTCTCCTCTGATGAACGCTCTGCACCCCTTGCCTGTGTTCCTGACTCCTTGTTCCTGACTGGATTCCCTCAGCTTTGTGAACTCAGCTTGAATGACTGCACTCTGACTCTGCACCTTGAAACTTGACTCCTTGCCTCCTGACTCTTATGGACTTTGGCTCTCTGACAACTCTAACGGTTTGTGATTTGAACTTGATTCCCAGTTGGTTTGATTGCCTGGCTTTTGACTCTGGGCTGTATTTTGACCACCCCACTCTTGCTTAGTTTTTTGGACTTGGTTTTCCTGGCTAGCTTGCTTTACTGGCTCTTGATCTTGGACTGTATCCTGACTGCCTCGTCCCTCCCTAGCCACACATCATGACACAATGCACCATTACCTGCCCCTCTGACTTCAGCTTTCCATCTCCTCCCCCCTCCGTGTAGCCTCTACCTAGGAAAAGTACAGTCTTTCTCCACAGTGGGGACCCAAGCAGGAGGGAATTGACCTCAGCAGGGTATAATGACACAGAGTCCACCCTGCAAAACAGCCATTTTTTTCCAGGGGAGCTGAACTCTGCCATCTGGAGAGCAGTTTTAATTCTGAGTGATCTCTAGCCCTCACCTGAAGACTGGCAGCAATGGTTCCCCAGGAGGAAAAGTACAGTCTTTCTCCACAGTGGAGAGTGAAGAAACTTATGTCATTCTCCTCTCCCCCTTTTGATCTGCACAACAACTCTGTGAGGTAGGTTAGCTTGAAAGTCTGTGACTGGTCTGAAATCACCCACTCAGCTTTTACAGCAAGAACCTGGGTCTGGTAGACCCTGCTTTGAACTGCTAACTGCTATGCCTGGGGTAGCCAAGCTCCAGGTGGAGCCTGAAGATCGCTGGATATCACAACTGAACTCCAGACAATGGATCTCCCCCCCCCTGTGAAAATAACTGCTTTGAAGGGTTGACTCTATGGCATCCTATTCAGCTGAGGCCTCTCCCCTCCCCAAACTCTGGCTTCCTTAGACTCCACCACAAAATATCCAGGAATCTCCCTACCTGGAGCTGGCAACCCTAGTCAGGACTGGCCCAAATGAGTTCCCAACCAAGGCCAAAAGAGGCCTGGAGAGGGCCTCCTGCCTTTGCCTTTTTACTGACAGAACCAAGCTTGGTTGTTTAGCAGCAGCCACTGAGGGAATAGTTAGCCCCACAACAGGAGAAGAAGAGAATGGTTTGACAACTGGTGGCCCACCTCAGTAGCCAGCTTGCAGAGAAGCCAAGTGTCTTTGTCAGGAGAGACAACCATTTTGGAAGTTTATTGTGTCAGGGGAAAGTGTCCAGGCTGGCAGTGGGTGGGGGAGAGTATTGGACCCAGTACCCAGTCAATGGCATGTGAGTACTCTTGAGTGGTGGTTGACTGGCCAATGGCTGATGGAGCCAGAAAGTGCCAACATGTAGGGCAATTATATATATAGGATAGGGAAACAAACAGATAGGGGCCATTCGAATAGCAATAAATTAGCAGCAAGTTTCCAAAACAGCAGTATGAGAAAATATACCATAATCTAAGAAATCAGGAGAGTAATGGCATCAAGTCTCTGAAGCGAGGGACAGCAAACTCTGAACAACCACCACAGAGAAGGTTCCTAGCAGGTCCCACTTATGTTCTTAAGAGTGGGAAATGAATTGGGCTAGAGTTTGAAAGGGTGAAGGAAGAGGAAATCAGTGGATGACTGAGTGCTTGAGAAGTATAGAATTAGTGGTGTTGTCATGGGTGGTGGGATTTCTTTTCTGACATTCACTTTTTTGATATAGCCATTGATTCCTTTTAGTCTTCCTTTCTTTCTTTTAAAAGAGGGACTTGTCTTTCATTTCTCTGTCATTTCTTTTTGTGGAGAAATCAATGCATGCTTTTGTAACTTTAGCCCTTCTAGTTGTTATATTTTACACACCATAAGGTCGCTCAATTCAAGTCCAGTAGCAATTTAGAGACCAACAAGATTTTCAGGGTATAAGCTTTTGAGAGTGAAAGCTCCCTTTCTCAAGTAGTGGATGGCTGCCCCCCGAAACACCATAGAGTGGTGCTGTAGCAGTAGGATAGGAAGGTTTTTGAAAAACATTGTCTGCCCCTAAGAGTGGCATTCTGAAATTTTGCAAGCTGCCCCCCTTTCCTGCCTTTCCTGCCTTTGAATTTCTCTTTGGTAAAACCAGAAGTGATTAGAAACTGACTGCAAATTCCTCAAAAAACAACAAAAAAGAGGAAAATAAAAGAATTGCTGGATTTCATAGAGAAATTGGGTACTGAAATTTTGCAAGCTGCCCCCCTTTCCTGCCTTTCCTGCCTTTGAATTTCTCTTTGGTAAAACCAGAAGTGATTAGAAACTGACTGCAAATTCCTCAAAAAACAACAAAAAGAGGAAAATAAAAGAATTGTTGGATTTCATAGAGAAATTGGGTAAAGAGGAATTAAGAGACTTTCTCTTAACAACCTTAAGTATTAGCGGAACAGCTACCATTGACAGATATCATTCTGAATTCATCACAAATTTGTGGACTAGGGTAGGATGGAGAGATAATGCCAAAGACAAATCCAGCATCATCAAGCAAGAATATTTGGAAGGATCATCGGTCTCCAGGTGGCGGTTTCCTGGTGAAGGTCTGATCTTTTCACAGCGACTCCTTCAGGCACGGTCCGTGCGGCGTGCAGCTGTGTGACAGCTGCAGTGGCTGGTCTCCGCCCTTTCTCTTAACTACCCTAAGTATTAGAGGAACAGCTACCATCGACAGATATCATTGCAACTTTGTGATGTGGCATGATTGTGTTATTGGGTTTGTTTCTTTTGAAGGGGAAGTGATGTGTTGTGAGTGAGGACATATTTTACCTCAGAATACAGTAGGTTCCATATGCAACTGGCAATTCCAACTGCCTTGCGGGGGGGGAGTTTGAGGTGTGGAATGGAGTGAAGTCCAATCAGCTTCCATATGCAAAAGACCTTGAAACACTGGGCGGGACTGCACAATGCAGCTAGTCAACCCAGCCAGCGTCTTCTGACTGACAGTTCTTGCGGCCAAACACTAAAGGTGTGCATTTTGGAACGTTGGAGCCCACTATGGCTTTATATATAAGGGAGAGATAGTGCTGATTTGTACTCTGAGGCCTCAGCCGAAATCCTTACATACAGCTTAAGTGAACATGCACTGTTAAGCAAAGGCGTCCTCTTCCAAGCTAAGGCTAGATAATTTCAGATCTGAGAGCACTGGTCAACGGTCAGATGGGGTAGCAGAAATGAGGAAATTAGGCTCAAACAGAAATGGGGAAACTAGGCTCAGATATGTGATTTGCTTTGTCAGAGCTGGCAGCATGGAGCATTCATGTCTGCATTCCCAGCACATGGCTGGACACAATAAGTTTTTCCACTAGTGAAAAATGAAGGATAGGGTGCTTTTTGACCATCGTGGAATACTAGGTACCACTGCCATACCCTAAAATGATTGATTTGAGAGATCTCTCCTCTTTTTTTAAAAATAGTTCTTTTTTGCTCACACAGGAAGGTGATTCTTGGGTAAAAATCTGTTTTGGGGGATGCCTAAACAGAACAGGAGGACCAGGATCCAGAATTAATAAATTAGTGTAGAATTAGAGGGAGAGTCGATTCAGCAAGGGAAACCAATTCAAGGAAGCAGACCTCAAGGCTTGCAGCTGATGCAGCTTCTGATTATGCGTCCTTATCCACACATTGATGTTCATGGAGTTTTGTTTTGTTTTTAAATCTCCAATCAGGGCTACTAGTTGTCGAGCACAACTGGAAGCAGATTAAGGCTTTTAAAAAAATCTCATCTATAACTTTTGATGGAAAATTTCTGAAACAGACATAATTGAAATCTTCTCGGTTTCACAACAATGTTCCAGATGTATGTTCCAAATGACGAAAGAGACTAGTCTGACATTTAAAAGTGAGTATCATATTTTTGCAGCTTGGCCCTTCTTATAATAACTGGCTGGCACGAATGAATGGACAGATTTCAGAGCTCAGCAGACCTGCAACTTTACTTATTCCGTCTCTGCCAGCTCAGCATATTGTCTGTGTTCTGAAGGGTCCATATCGGCCTTCAGAAGCAGCATTCGCTCCTGATTTAAAAGATCATTCATTTTGCTATTCCCTTCAGCAGAGCCAGTTTTTTTCCTAGTAAGAGGGGAGGGAGAGAGAAAGGGAGAAAGAGAGGGAGAGAACTAATGTGCTGTCCACAGACCTGAAGTTTCACATCCTACTCTTGAAGCCTGGTGGTGGTGGGGCCCTAGGGGAAAAAAATCCTACTGTGTGTGCAAATTATTTACACACAGAGAATGGAAACTGAAGTAGATCAACAACAACTTTGGCTTTTTAGGACATTGTCACTCAGCTTCATCAGGCAGGCGTTCAAGCAGGAGCCCCGTGTTGATAGCTCTCTGTGGGTGGCTGGAAAAGCTGCGGGTAAAAACTGTGATTCAGCACCGAAGGACATCTCTCTCTCCCTCTCTCTCAGTTTTTATTCCACTCTTCCTCCTGGGAGCTCAGGGCAGGATGCGTGGCTCTCAGCCTCTTGTAGCAACCCCGTGAGGTGGTCTAGGCCTAAATATGCTTGCCAATTTCCAGGTGCCACCTGGAGGCCTTCCAGAATAAAAGCTGATCTCCAGACGAAAGCAGTCAGCCCCCCCCCCGGAGTAAAACAGCTGCTATGGTGGGTGGACCCTATGGCATTATGCTCTGCCCTCCCCAGACTGCACCCTCCAATCACCAGGAATTTCCCAATCCGGCGTTCGCAATCTAAGGAGTACGGTATTTAACTGCAGAGATCTCTCTCCTCCCCAGACCCTGCCCTCCCAATGAGCCACCCCCAAAAAGAGAGCTGATAGGCCCATAGTCACCCTATGAGCTCCATGGGGGAGTGGGGAGCTGGAACCCAGTGTGGTGTAGAGCGGCAGACTCTCATCTGGTTCCCCATTCCTCCACATGCAGCTGCTGGTGTGACCTTGGGTCACTCACCGTTCTCTCAGAGCTCTCTCAGCCCCGCCTACCTAACAGAGTGTCTGTTGTAGGGAGAGAAAGAGAAGGTGATTGTAAGCCACTCTGAGACTCCTTTGGGTAGCGAAGAGCATGGTATAAATTTTAAAACCAACAGCTCCTCCTCCTCCTCCTCCAACTGTCTAATCACTGTAAACCACAGGCTTCCGTGAACAGAGCCCTGCTGGCCCAAGGTCCAGGTATTCCAACACTGTGTCTCCAATATTGGCCTGCCAGATGGTCCCAGGAAGCTGTCAAGCTGGGTGTGGAAGGTAACAGTCCTCTCCTCCTGTTTGCCCCACCCGGCAGCTGGTTTTCAAAGATACACTGCCTCTGAATGTGGAGGTACCATTTAGTAATCCAGATAGCCCTTGACCATGGGCTTACAGGCTGAACAGAATTTTCTGCAGTAGAATGCAGCTGCATCAGTGAGTTCAAATGGAGTAGATTTTATTTATTTTTTAATTTATTTAACCTTCGACTTCTATCCCGCTCACCCCCTAGGGGCTCTGAGCGGCTTACAATTCCAATTAACCAATCTAATCTAGGGCCACATATGTAGGGAAGGTGAGAAGCCTGCCAGGCACCCTTATCCTGTTGTAGCAGATCTTCTTATTGCGAGGGGACAGTCCGGCGGTGACCCTCCTCCGGCGCAGGTCATCGCTGTTCCGCTTTTTCCAGCTGTCGCAATTCCGCCTCCAGGCCTGGACCACTCCGTGCTTTCGCGCATGCTCGCAGCAGCCTCCGTCCAAGTCAGGCTCTGGCCTGCTGCGCCGCTCCGCACCTTGTTGGTCCGGCCTCCTTCGTTCGCCTCCTTGCCTCGCCAGCCACCATTTTTCTCCATCGCCGCCGCTGTTCATCGCTCTCCGTTCTCCGCTCTCCGCCATTGCTGCTACGCCAGGGACGGTTGCCCCCCCGCTCTAATAGCAGGTACCCATTTTATCTACTTGCCCTTTAACGGGCTTTCGAACTGCTGGGAAGATGGGAGCTGGGACGTAGGGCCAGGAGCTCACCCTGACCGCGGTGGGGTTCGAACCACCGAGGCTGTTCACCCAGATGTTAAAGCAGGCTTCCCTTACTGCCTGCGCCACCACTCCCACTAGAGATTGGATTTATACCCCGCCCTTCACTACCCAAAGGTGTCTCAGAGTGGCTTACAAACTCCTTTCCCTTCCCCTCCCCACAACAAACACCCTGTGAGGTAGGTGGGGCTGAGAGAGCTCTTGACAGAAACTGCTCTTTTTCAAGAACAACTCTTATCAAAACTACAGCTTGCCCAAGATCATCCAGCCAGGTGCAAGTGGAGGAGTGGGGAATCAAACCTGGTTCTCCCAGATTAGAGTCCGTGCACTTAACCACTATACCAAACTGGCTCAATTCAAAAATTGGAGGCTCATCTCAAAAGATTGGAGGCTCAACTAAAAAATGATTGCAGCTGTGAAAAACGGCATGTCCACCAGCCTAACGTGTTCACTGCGAAGTTCACAGCACCTCTAATTGTTACCCACACTTTGGCAAACAATGCTCCCAAGGACAGCCACTTACAATTTACAGCTTAATATATTGATTTTGTCATTGGAGTGCTTTTTTATCCCAGACACTGAAACCTACTGAGGTAAAAAATGCCCCATCCATTTCAAATATATAGGAAGGTCACATTGTGTATTGAGAATTCACGGGAAAATAAGCAGATTTTGCAGGAGAAGGCAGCAGCCATGGCTGTCCATCCAAAAAAATGCCCCATCCATTTCAAATATATAGAAAGGTCACATTGTGTATTGAGAAATTACGAGAAAATAGGCAGATTTTGTAGAAGGCAGCAGCCATGGCTGTTGTTCATCCACACTAAGAATTTAATCAAATTTTTGAATGTTTTGCCTTTGTGTTGACCTCTCTGTTGTCAAGGCCTCTTAGCAGGGAGAGCAGGTTTCTCGCTAGGCTGGGAGACCTCCCATCCTTTGGTCCCAGGGGTTAATTTGGTCCCCTTATGCAAGAGACCTTTGTTCCTAAGGATTCTTATTACCCTGGAGTAAGGATGAAAGCCTCCAGGTGGGACCTGGGGATCCCCCAGAATTACAGCTCATCTCCAGACATCTCCTGGAGAAAATGGATGCTTGGGAGGGTGGACTCTATAACATTGTGCCCCACTGAGGTCCTTTTCTTCCCTGGGCTCCATCCCCAGAAATCCAGGAGTTTCCCAACCTGTGTCTGGAAGCCCTACGCCCACCCAAATCCCCTGCTAGTGGCCAGGGGGGACCTGGGAACCGTATGCTGGTGGGTATGAGACTGACAGTAGGAAGACACAGAATCCAGAGTGTTACTGATACAAATCAAATGATTTATTGGAAGGCACTATTGCATAACAGACCACAAAAGAAAATTACAAACCACAAACTAAGCCAGATATATGATACATGAATACATATGAAAAGGCGTGGATACAAAACCATCAGAAAGATGTATGTGACTACAACAAATAATCCGAGTTACATAAACAGGCAGTGCATGTGCATGAGCGCAAATAAAACATGAGTCTCAAGACAGTACAGTTCTAAACCCATCCTCAATAGTGAAAACACTAGATAGTGGAGAGGTGAACTGCAAAACACTAGTACCTGAAGTTAGGATTGCTAAGCATGGCTTGGCAACCAGCTGGAGACCAGGGGTGCAGGGACACGGTGAGGGGGCCATTGATGACACTATGATGTCACTTCTGGAAAAGCCCAGAAGTGACATGACAGCTCTCTAGGAATAGGTGGAAACTCTGTGTTAATACTATAGAACAGTGGTGGTGAACCTATGGCACAGGTGCCAGAGGTGGCACTCAGAGCCCTCTCTGTGGGTATGCGTGCCATCGCCCCAGCCAGGCCCGGACCATCATTAAAGTGTTGAATTCTCTGCCAAATAATTTTAAGTAAATGAAAGCATTTGGGATTGCTTTCCGTACTTTTTTTGGATCATCTTAAGTTAATGTATGAGTTGTTTTTTCTAAATTAAAACCTCAGTATTCTGGTTAAATTGCCGTGTTGGCACTTTGAGATACATAAGTGGGTTTTGGGTCGCAGTTTGGGCACTCGGTCTCTAAAAGGTTCGCCATCGCTGCTATAGAGTTTCTGGCAGTTCCTAGAGAAGACTGATGTCGCTTCGGTGTTTTCCCTGGAAGTGACATCACACAATTTGCCAAACAACCATAAAAAGAAAAAAAATCCAGTCATTTTTATGTCAGAACAAACATGCAACTGGGGTTGGTCCTCCTTTTTACAGAGAGGTTTAAGGAAGAATGTCGCAGATACCCAAGCCTTCTCCAAGGTCTGAACCTACTTAGAATGGGCATATGTAACATTAAGGGCATTCTGTTGTAACAGAACCTCTGGGACAAAACAATACTTTTATAGTCCATGAAAGGCGTTCGGAACAAGGAGTCTAATATATGGTTTATATCTCAGGAGGCACCATTATGTAGGGACTAATTAGAACTAATGAAACTCTCCAGGGTTCCATTTAGATGAGTTTGATGAATTTTAACTAGAATGACATTCTTATGGGACCAAGTGTTCCGACAGTTTAATCCTATGCAGAATAAAGCACGCACACTGATTTCAGCGGGTTTAAGTGTGTCTAAGTCTGAACAGACTCATATTTGGATGTAATCACACATTATACTGCCAGAGAATGTGATTAAGACTCCTGCCTAAACTCAATCCTCTGTTGCTGGCTCCACAATCTTAAACTGAAGGATTGGCCAGCCCTGTTGCTGTGGCCATTCCTAGCCAATCACAGTGTGACAGTTGGAGGCTTAAATAGTCTTCCCAGTTTTCCTTTCTTGATGTTGCACACTTACATTCCTTTACTTAACAAATTGGTTGCTTTGCAGCAGGGCTAAATAGGAACATTGGGGTCCATCTCCAGTTGTCCCTGGGAAATTTGATTGTTCTGTTGCCTTACACAGCCAGAGTTTAGTCTTTAGTTAAATAGGCATGGTTTACACTGGGTACATTCTAGCTAAGGGATAGACAGGCTTATTGGGGGCTAGTTATCAGTCAAATTAAACTGGCATATACCCTGAGGCATCTATGGATGGAGAGATCTGATCAGGCTAAATGACTGAGGAAAATCACTCAGTGGTGAAATCGATCAACTGAACTCATATGGTGACAAGCACAGGAGAATGGTGTTGATGAACAAATCTCTTGGCACATTCTTGGCGTGCAGGCAAGGGAAACTGATCTAAGCTTTGAGCCATGGTACTTTTGCCCAAATCTCAATGAACCAGTAGGGAAGCTACTTAGGGTAACCATACTACTAATAAATAAGGGTAAATATAATTAATTGTAATTTAGATTTACAATAATTAATGAAACCTTTACCTGACTTGGTCAAGGAGAATGATCAGCACAGAAATATTTCTTTTTTTAAAAAATGTTTTATTTATGTAATTTTCCAATATACGTAGTTCTTACATTGTATAATTCATTATATATATTCTCCAACCAAATATATAACAATTTCCATCTCTTATCATAAACTTCTCTGTTTTTACCTTGTAATATCAAGCAAATACTTCATAACATACTTTTTTACTGCAGCAAGAATGTTATTAACCAGTAAATGGAAAACAAATGAAGTATCTTCAAAAACAGAAATATTAGAAAAAATATTATCAATTGCTGAAAAGCACAGAAATATTTTCAATAAGTTTAAATAAGCGCACAATAGGGTTTTTGGCATTTTCATATGGGATATTTGGTTATCACTATTTCTATAATTTTGGTTCAGTAGGAATAGCTTCATGTTCAAAATATAACAAGGAAAATTATAACGGTAGAAATATTTGTGTTTTTTTGAGGCGGTTAATTGATCTCATCCCGACCAAAGCCAAATAAACAAAGCTAGACCTTTAATTTCTGTAATACTGAATTGCCCTTTAAAAGTATTTCCAGGGGAAACTAGTGCTTTACTTTTAAAAAGGAGGGTAATGTATTAAATGGAATTTGACCTTAAGACGAAGAAATTTCTCGCAATGCAGGAGCGATTCACAACTGTGTGCTAATCTGCATAGGCAGGAACTCTACAAAGATTATTTTTGACTCAATTAATACACCTTCATTTATTTCATTAATTTATTTGTATACTTAAAGTGCACTACCACACAATGTGATGTAATTGTTTAGGAGGCGCCATTAAGTAGGGTCTAATTAGAGCTAATGAAAGTCTCCAGGGGTCCATTTATGGGAGTTTGATGAATTTTAACCAACAGGACTTCCTTGTGGGAATAAGTACTCTGAACAACCCAGTTCTGTGGAGAGTTAAGCATTGATTTCAGTGGGCTCAGACAGGCTGATCTCTGCACAGATCCTGGGTGCATGGAAGTCACTGAATCATAAGTTATACTGCCAGACAATGTAATCCACCTCTAGCCCTTTGGCTCACCAGATGTGGCAGATGGGATGTATCTCTTACAGCCTCCAGTGAAAAACGGTGGTTACTGATGGAAGACTGTCTTCAGAATCAGTGGATAGAATATTTGCAGTTTGAGGGAGGAAGGAAGGAAGGAAGGAAGGAAGGAAGGAAGGAAGGAAGGAAGGAAGGAAGGAAGGGCCTATTTAATTCGTTCTCAGCACCCTGTCCTGTAAATCCCAGGATCTTGGTGATAATAAAAATAAAGTTGTCTGTAAACTTTGGCAATGGGATTGAATGCATACCTTCACATCATACACACAGACTGTAACCCTGGGACAAGTACACATTTATATGCACCTGTAATTGAGTCCTGTGATCCATCTTCACCTTTCAGAGAGGGAAGGTTGTGATGGACAGTTTCAAGTTCATGGTTCGGGAGCCTCAGCCAATTACTTTCCAATGGTGGATTGGGGTGTGTGTGGGGAGGGGCTGCTGGCCAACTGATAGAGTTGAGGGTTGTTGGATTTTGGTGGGAGAAAGATCAGGAAATCTGCTGGTTAGGCAGGGAGACCTCAGGTATTGTGAAAGAGCTAAGGATTGGTGGCTGTTCCTGTATAAAACAGTCAAAAAGGTTCCCCTTTTTGCTCTGAGCTATAAAGGCTTGGGTGCTGTTCCTGTCAAAAACAGTTTAAAGTTAAAGGTTTTTCTGTTCTATTTTATAAGTCTGAATCAGTCAAACAAGAAACTTGCTTTGTTACTGTTACACCTTCTCAGGACTCTGCTCTCCAGTAACTGTGTTATTGTACCACTGACAGGGCTGGAGAAAAGGAAAACAAAGAAACAACCAAGCCACACATACCACTGAAATACACCTGTTCCTTAGTTGTTTTCATCAAGCCTACTGCGTGCTTCCTTCAAGCCTATAACCCCTTCATAATACACTAAATTAATGCTAGGCGGCACCCTCAGTCCAAGCATTGCCTTCATTGAGGACTCAAAGACTGTGGCCCCAGAAACTTCAAGGATAAAGATATGAGTCTCTAGTTTCTATATCCGGAGAAAGAGTGCCACCACAAAGGCTGACATGGAATTGGGTCAAGCATGAGAGGCAGGGAAAGGTACACTTTACCAGGGTTCAGGGAAGATGACTCAGTGTGCAAATCTTTTAAGAGGATGTGTTATTTTCATGTAATCTCAGAAACGGAGGTCCCCCCCCCCACCGCATTAATGACTTTTGAGATTCGGGAAACTATGGTATACCATAGAGTTTGTCCTCCAAAGTGACATTTTCTCCAGAGGCACATCTCTGTAGTCTGGAGATTACATGTAATTATGGGAGAACTCCAGGTCCCACCTGGAAGTTGGTAACCCACATGCTTACCCCAAAGTTCATGCATTATGTGAAAGAAACTGCATACACAAACCCAAATAGATAATTGTTTGGTCAATTATGCTGTAGAACAGGGTATGAAATACCATCCCATAGCCTTATATGTTCCAATTTCTTTAAAAAACTAGAATCTTTGACATTGTTCTAGGAGACAGAACATTCAAAGCAGTTGACAGGTCAAGTTAGCTATCCCTTTATTGAATGTGAAAGGGCATCAGAAATGTTTCTGAAATACTCTACAATAAAAATTCTTCCGGGAAGGTGTGCCCTGGTTATGGAGGTGGTGATGTTGGGGACATACACATGAAAACATATTACCTTTAGTGAATTACTTTGGAAATAGAGGTGACATTGCATATTGAATACTATAAAGCACATACCAAATACATATCTAAACACTCACTGTGTATGCATTCATACATACTATAGTCATAGAAATATGTAAATTCACAGAAATATGTATTGGATCATAAGACTCATTTAACAAAGCTATGCAAAAAGTACAGAATTGGTGATATTTGTCCAATCCTAAAACTTTGAATTTTTTTTTGTTTATAAACATAATATTTAAATAACTGGGTTTTTAAAATTTAATACAATAAAAAACCTGTAAATCTAGACTTTTATACATATATAATTTGTTATATTTGTATGTAATTAAACTGCAGGCTGATATTGGCAAAATCCCAAACTATTCCTTTCCTTTTAGTTGTGAGTTTATGAGACTTTTGGAGATAGGGATCCATTTCCCAGTAAAAATTATTTTAACTACTCTAAAATCTCACTGTGTGCCTTGGGGATGCGTACCCCTACACTTGGAGATAATCAAATCCTCCAGTGTTAGATTAGCTTCCATTTGAATGTTCAAAGACTATTAGTTTTCTAAATCATTTTCATGCATCAGTAAGGATCCTTTCAGCATAACAGCAAACAATATACCAGGAATATAATTAAAATATGAAAGTCAATGGCTCTTGGAAGAATTTATGTTTATCACTACTAAAACACTGTTAATCCAAGAGACATAAGTTATAAATGTGTGCATTTGATAGATAAGAATGGTACTTAATTAGCAATCCTAGGATTAACATGGATGTAAGACATGAACAAATCCAGAAAAAAAGAAAAGGCCTCTACCAAATTCACAGCAGATGGAGCATTAATAATAAACTTACTATATGAAAAGTACCTTAAATATTTCTGATGGTTACATTAACACAATGATCATTGACCCAAGTATTAGGTGAGTTATTAATTCAATACCTGTTGCCCAGGGCACCCATTCAAAGAAGGCATGAGACAAGAGCTTACATTTAACTTGTTTATTTAAATAATTAAATCAATCTACATTGTTAAAATATTCTAACATTTAAATGGGTGGGCTGCGCTAAGGCAGCTTGTCCATGGCTGTCTTTTCTGGCAGACCCACCCTGACCCTAAACACAGCCAGCATTTTCTGCCATCTTATTGTTTATAATCATTTGCACACAATGTGCCAAGAGGTGCCCATCCCCATCCCTCTCACCTGATGCACTGCACAGCCACTAACAGGTATGGAAAGATGTTCCTCAGCACCAAGGGCTGCTATTTCCCAGGTGCATCCCCTCACACAGCCAGTGAGGTACTGTTCTGGACACACCCTCCACCCCTTGGATGTCTCTGGGTGCTTGCTGATCATACCTACACATCATAATTGCCCTACCCAAACCCTGCCAAAATAGTTATGGCCTAGACAGTCCATAATCAGGCCTATTTAACCGACCTTCACCCTGGCAACATGAATCAGGTGAAAAAGGCACCTTTCACGGCCAATTAGAGGAAACCTCCAAAACCTCCAAAATTCTTGCCTGGCCCCCGATGGTGACCACCTAATCCCATTATGCCTGAAGGGAGGATGGGAGGGCAGCAGCCAGCATCAAAAACCTGCTCTGAGGAGGCACAGCCAAATATCTCAAAACCAAATCTACCTCCATATTGGCTGCCAAACATTTTAATGAGGCTTCATGTCTCCTTTGAATCCTAGTGGTCCATGGCAAAATGCTCCCCGGAAACAATGCTGGAATCCTGCTTGATGGAGTTTCAAGAAACTGCATAAAGAATAGGGCTCCATTGTCAGCTATGAAGGAACAAGACACATGAGCATAAGAAACAACAGAATCCTAGCGTTTCTCATTTTACACAGCTGTAGGGTAGCCAGGTCCAATTGTTCTGCTGGCAGTGGGTGGAAGGGAACCTTCCGGGAGTGGGGTGGGGGGGACATCACCGGCATGATGATGTCACACAGAAGTGATGTCTTCATGTCAGGGATGTTGTGTGGTGACACTCTAGCATTTTGGTCAAAACTCTATGGTAACCATAGAGTTTTGGCCAAAATGCTAGAGCATCACTGTGCGATGATCCTGACATCGTGCCAATGATGGGACTTCCCTTGCTGGCCAAGTGGTCGGCTGTGGACTGAGGCCCCCAAAATCTGGAGAAACACCACCCAGACCCAGGATCTGGCAACCTTACCTGCATAGGCAAAAGGCATATGCCACAGAGGTGAAGTAAATATGGGAATGAAATGAGATTGAATGAAAAAGCTGGCTGGATCCATCCAACTTTAACTGAGTTTAGGATTGCACTATCTGTTACTCTTTTTTCATCTAGACCTTACAGTTAGTTAGCAGTTATATTTTACCAGAACTTGAATACTATCTTGTATAGTATGTCTGGCAAAATGCAATATAGAAAGAAACATCTGTATAAATAATTAGGACTGAATGGCCTCTCTAAACTGAGAAAGTACTACTTTTAATTAGCATGCACAAGTGAACAATGCTTACTCAACAAATGAAATCTTTGGAGAAAAGCACTCAAGAGTTCACCTAATGAATCTAAATAAGCAACTTTTCTTAATTGGAAATAGTAAAAAATAATAATAATAATTTCATCTTCATATGTTTGACAGATGCTTTTTTCTGCAAATTTTTACAGTCATCAGAGTTTTCATACTTTCATAGTTTCATACTAAGCTCAAAATAACTGAGAAGCATAAAAACAGTCCTTGTCCTGACTGAAACATACAATTAGGTGACACAGTGCATACTTCTTTAAAATTATTCCATGTAACAGATGTTGTTGTGATAAAACCACCCTGGGATCTGTGTGTTTCTTACATGTGTGCCATGTGTTTTTGTGCATGTAAAGCATGTTCCTCTTCCTCATGTACCACCCCAAAGCTAAAAATTCAGCCTCTCAAGCTACCAATGTCTTGGGCAACACTGGTAAAAGCTGCCTCTGAGCAAGTACAAAGGGCAGGGTTTCCCAATTACTCCCACCCATCCCTTGTACATCTGTCTAAGTGTGAGCAAGTGATCGGTCACATGAGGGGGATTTGAATCACAGCCTGCTCTTGTTAAAAGGAAAAGACTTTGTTGCTACAGACTAAGCTAGAGCATAGACAGGGAAATAGCTACCACGGTTGTAGCTATCATGGTTACAATGAAAATAATAGGAAACTATAACACTAAACTAAACTCAACAATAGAGAAAAGTTATTTCCGACATCCTTACCTGGATATCTGTGGTACAAATGCCCAACTAGACCCCCACCTGCTCCCTGCAGGGGAATTTGGCTCGACATCCTTACCCGGATATCTGTGGTACAAATGCCCAACTAGACCCCCACCTGCTCCCTGCAGGGGAATTTGGCTCCTTGCATTTGGACAGAGACTAATGTATGTTTCTAGCCTTGCAAGAGGCAGTTTGGTGTAGTGGTTAGGAGCATAGACTCTAATCTGGGAGAACCGGGTTTGATTCACCACTCTTCCACATGCAGCTGCTGGTGTGACAAGTTGGAACTGTTCTCTCATGATCAGTTCTCGAAAGAGCTCTCTTAGCCTCACCTACCTCGTAGGGTGTCTGTTGTGGGGAGCGGAAGGGAAAGGAGATTGTAAGCCACTCTGATGTTGCAGTCACACGTGCCAGAAAAAACGGGGGGGGGCGGAATTTGACTCGCAGTTGCACAATTACACCTCTCTTTGCAGCTGCGGCAGCAGTCCCGCAGTCCGTCAGTGTGTGATCAGACACAACTGTGGGTGAGTCGAGTTTTTTTGTGCCATCTCCCCCCCATGTGCTTAAATGGGGGATCGATGAATCGCACCTCTGCACCGAGGGCTCTCTATGGAGTTTGTGATGATGCAAAGGAGACACGGTTGCCAACTCCAGTTTGGAAAATTCCTGGAGATTTGAAGGGTGGAGCCTGAGGCTGCGGTCACATGTGCCAATTGAAGCAGAGGGGAAGTGAGGCTATTCCCTCTGGAGTAAATTGACCCGCAGTTGCAAGATCACACCTCCCTTCATAGCTGTGGGCTCAACCTGTCACTGTGTGATCAGACACAACTGTGGGTGAGTTGGGGTTTTTTTTGCCATTTGTTTCCCACGCACACAAATGAGGAATCACACCTCCACACCGAGGGCCCCCTATGAGTATGCAATGATGCACATACTGCAAAGGGGAGGGGGACACGGCACTGAGTCCGGATGGCCAGACCATCCCAATGGCATGCATGTGTACTTGCGCTATCAGACAGGGGAAAGTCAGTCCGTGGCCCATCGCAACCTGTTTACTACCAGATGTTCTCTGGTGTCTTTTTCTCTGCTTCTGCGGTGGAGCAGCACAGGTTGCCGATGACTGTGGGATGCTTCCCAGATGTTGCTGTCTGATCATGCCCTTTATTATTATTTATTTCATTCGACTTTCTATACTGCCCTGACCCCAAGGGGTCTCTGGGTGGTTTACATAGGGGGTTCTAAGAACACTTTCTTCCCTAACTGGGGCCACATGGTGTAGGGGCAGGGCTGCCTACCGGCACCCAGGTGGTGGGCCTGTTGTTTTTTCTCCAGCTCGGCTCCAGCTCGGCTCCAGCAGTCTTCGGTCGGGGTGTTCGTCCTGGGATTCAGGGTGGCTTCCTTTCAGCGGGACCATTCAGGCATACGGTCCATGTCCGTTCCGGCCTTGGCTGTGTCCATTAGGCTCCACCGCGCCTGCGTTCCACATCATCGCATGCCTTCCGGTTTCCGCCTCCACCGTCATCAGCCGCACAATGTTATGCTGGCCACCAGGGATCGCTCCAACGACCTCGCCGCTGCTGCCACTGCATCACCACACCACCTCCACTGCCAATTCTCTGCTGCTGCCAATGTTTTTGCCGCCGCCGGTATCTCCACCACATACCTCACCAGAGGAGGGTGCCCCCTACCCATCTAAGGGTAGGTACCCATTTGTCTACTCGCATTTATATATTTTAACCGCTTTCGAGCCGCTGGGTGGGTGAGAGCTGGGACTAGGGCTGGGAGCTCACCCCGGCCGTGGTGGTTCTCGAACAGCCATAGTGGCTGTTCAGAGTTGTTAAGGCAGGCGTTTTACCGCCTGCGCCACCGCTCCCTCCTTTAGATCTGTTGGGCATTTGCACCTATGTCAGATCTACTGGCATATGTGATCAAAGCTTGAGAAGGGTGGGGTTTGAGGAGGGGAGTGATATCAGGTATAATGCCTCAGAGGGGTATAATGCCATAGACTCCACCCTCCAAATAAACAATTTCCACCAGGGAAACTAGCATTGCCAACCTCCAGCAGAGGGCTGGAGATCACCTGGAATTACAACTGATCTCCATATGACTGAGATTAGTTCCCCTGGAGAAAATGGCTGCTTTGGAGGGTGACGTCTATGGCATTATATCCTGCTAAGGTTGCTTCCCTCCACAAACCTCACCCTCAAGGTTTCACCCCCAAATCTCCAGGAATTTTCCAGTGTGGAGCTGGCAACCATAAGAGAACTGATCTCTGTAGTTGGGAGATCTGTTGTGATTCCTGGAGAGCCACTGCCACTGCTGCCATGGGGAGGGAGGAAGCAGGTGAGTGAACAGGAGCACTGCCACTACCACCACTGCTGGGGTGGAAGGATGAAAGAGAGAGAGTGATGATGTGGGGAGGCAGAAAAAGTAAGAGAGAATGAAGGAGCAGGAGGGAGAAAGAGACAGAAAGCAACAGGCATGGAGGAGAGAAAGTGTGAGTAAGAAAAGGGTGGGAGGAGGGAGAAAAAGTGTGAGAGGAGGAGGAGGAGAGGGGAGGAAGCAAAGGTGGGAGGAATGGGATAGCCACTTCTGCAAGTTTCTTGCGGGTTCCCACTTATTATACGCACACACACCTTCCCTAAATAAAAAGTTTTCGTCCATCCCTGTTAGTGTCCCCGAGGGAGGAACCTCTGTAAGAAGAAGAGAGGATTTTAAGGTCAGTCCAGAAGACTAAAAAACTCCCGTCTGATTCAGAAGTCACTGACGTTAATTACGATGGATCCAGTTCACTGAATGTGTGTGTGTATAAAATTAACAAATAAATCTCTGCGCTGAGTTGCCAGTTCTCAGATTGCAGCACACAGGACTCCGGGAACTGAACTGGCACTATAGAACTGTATCTGTATTTTGTGATAGCAAAAGGTTATTTTGTCAAGGGAGGCAGAAACGTGTGGCTCTGCATTCTGCCTGCTGCACACATGCATATTCCATGCCAAGTTAAGATCCTGATTTGGCTGGAAAGTTATAAATTGCTGGACGTAGCAGCTAAGCTGGACCCACCACATTGGACTGTAATTTAGAAGAATCCAGAGAGAATTTTGAAAAGCATTTTTATTTTAGGGATTCTAAGTTGTGAAAAGAAAGCCGTTTTGTTTTAGAATACAACTCTGGCACAGAGCTGTGATGTTCACAGATGCCATCTTGGGAGGTCTGAGAGAGATGTTAGAAGAATAATATCTTTCCCCTCCTTGTTTCCTTGATCTTCCTTTTCGGTAGTGACTGTAAGAGGAAAATATAGATTCCATGTCTATTCACAGTACAGCCAGGTTGCTATTTTAACCTCTCTTATTTTTAGAACCCATGCAGACGAGGCACTGTACACAGTTTAAATTGTTTTCCTTCCAAGAAGTCTCATTATGTGTCATCTCTGAGGACTGCCAAAGTACCATATGCCTTAGCAGCAGAACTTAAAGCAAGAAGAAAACATTGCCACTATTCTTATTTTTTTAGGGAGTCTTTATGTTCCAGAAGACAATTAGCATGTGAAATATGCAGTCTAATTAAAATGTGTGTCGCTGTTTGGAAGGAGCAACTCTGACTCATGGTTAAGAAATGCACAAGGTTACTGTCTAAAAAGAAAGGCAAACCTTGCCTGTGTTTACTTCAAACCCGATTTACACATGTATGCCCCACACTTGAAAAATGCAACATCAAGATACTCTTATTTCCACATTTCTGTCTCTTCACATCAAGTTTGATGTTTCAGCAGTACTTGCTGATGAAGTGATTCTCTTGCAAAAAACCAACAAAAAAACACATAATCTGGGGTGGTATGAATTAATTAATTTAATTAAAGCTGACAGGGAGAAAGTTGATTCCTTTGAAATGTGGTGTTGGAGGAGAGTTTTACAGATACCATGGACTGCCAAAAAGTGGGTTCTAGATCAAATCTCCCTAGAAGCTAAAAAGGCTAAACGGGGGCTTATCATTCTTCGATCTCTCTATGAGAAGACAAGAGTCACTGAAAAAGACAATAATGCGAGGAAAAGTTGAAGGCAGCAGGAAAAGAGGAAGACCCAACATGAGATGGTTTGACTCAATCAAGGAAGTCACGGTCCCTCAGTTTGCAAGATCTGAGCAAGGCTGTTAACCATAGGATGCTTTGGAGGTTATTAATTCATAGGGCCATCATAAGTTGGAAGTGACTCAAAAGCACTTCACATACACACAAACTCATACACAAATTAATTTTTTTTAAATCCCTTGGTCATAAGAACATAAGAGATGCCAATGTTGGATCAGGCCAAAGGCCCATCCAGTCCAACACTCTGTATCACACAGTGGCCAGAAATACCAGTGCCATCAGGAGGTCCACCAGTGGGGCCAGGACATTAGAAGCCCTCCTAATCTGGGATGTTCCTTTCACGCATGTACAACAAAACCTTAATGCTGCAGTTATTAAATGATCATGAGCATTTGTGCATCAGCCCACCTCATCTTGTACATAGAAAGCAAGTCTGTGGTGTCTTTATGTGTGGCTGCATAATGAATCAAGCCTAGTTTGAAAAGGAATGCCAAGTGTGTGTGAGTGAGTGAAAACAGCTTATCAACATGAGCTGACGTAAGGATTAAAGTATGAGACTAAGACTTGGAATGCTTGGGTTCAAATCCCCATTGAGCCATGTGGCTCGCTGGGTGATCTTGAGTCCATCACTCTCTCTCAGCCTAACCGTGAGCATTGCCGTGAGGATAAAGTGGAGGAAATGGCAACTGAACCTGGTACTTTCTGCATCCAAATCCACAGCCCACTGAACCTCACATAGAGATCTTTTACATCATCATCATCATTTGATATCACCTGACTTATGGTGACCCCGTAGGGTAATGTTTTCAAGGCAGGAGACTTCAGAGGTAGTTTATCATTGCCTGCCTCCATGTCACGACCTGGGTATTCCTTATAGGTCTTCCCAAATACTGACAAAGGCCAATCCTATTTAGCTTCTGAGATCTGACCTAATTCTTTAAAGTGAAGATGTTTGGGACTGAACCTGGGATCTTCTATATGCAAAGAAGGTTCTCTACCACTGATTCATGGCGGAAGGAAGGAAGGAAGGAAGGAAGGAAGGAAGGAAGGAAGGAAGGAAGGAAGGAAGGAAGGAAGGATAAACACAGCACCATATATTTAATCAGAGTGCACACAGTGCATTGTGAAAACAATGTCAGCATGTCACTGAACCATGCTCCTGTGCCATTGATCCATGGCATTTTAAGTTGCATATATAGTTTCCAGCAGTGCTGTTTGAAGGTGATATCATGAATGCAAATCCTCTCATGCCCAGCATCTCTTTTGAACCTGGATCTGAGTCAAGTGAAACAGATGGTGCAATCAATCACTGTGTAAATGCCTTTAAGAAATCTGAGAGTTCATAACCATTCTGGAAATTGGTGAGCAACCAATGACGTAGTAGCCTGGGGAAAATGGAAATTTACACCAGACTCTGATAGATGGCTGATGTACGCAGCTCTTTACATAACAGTTTAATTATCTAAAAGCTATCTAGCCCTTATCTGGTAATGGAACTGACATAAAATTACAACTGCTAGCAGTCCCCAGTTTGACCTATTAGGGCTTATGCATGCAGAACTGGGGGCGGGGACTGATAACAGTTTACAACCCAGTGTGATGGAGTGAACTGAGCATTGGGCTTGGACAGGGAAGATCTGGGTTCAGAGCCCCATTCAGCCATGAAGTTAACTTGGTGCCCTTGTGTCAGTCACTCTCTTAACTCATGTGCACGGTGTGATGATGTAAGTTGGTGGTACACAAAAATGCTTTTTGTAGCATTGTAGCTCAAAAGCAAATACACATAAATATACGTGTGTGTGTGTGCGCATACTTGCGTGTGTGTGTGTTGGGTAGGAAGAAGTGACAGTGTCCCTGCCTAACGAACTGACTACCAGCGATGAAAAACAGCTTTGAGGTTCGAGGCAAGGTTTCAGTGCTAAGTGTGGATTAGGAATGTGCATTTGGTTCGGACAAACGGGGGGGAAAAACAAATAATGCCTATATGGCATTATTTGGGCCTGTCTAAAGCCGAATCAGATTCCCTACTCTGATTCAGCATCCATTCGGGGAATCCCTTTGCTGGGCGAGGGGAAGGCATGGGAAGGCATTTAAATGCCTTCCCGCACCTTCCAGGGCCTTCCCCCAGCTGGCCCGCCTTGGTGGGTGGGCCAAAGAAGGCCGGGGGCACTCTCCAGGCCTTCCCTGGCTTGCTCGCTTTGGCAGGCAGGCTGGGGAAGGCATGGGGAGGCATTGAAATGCCTCCCTGCTCCTTCCAGGGCCCTCCCCGGCTTGCCTGTCTCTGTGGGCAGGACAGGGAAGGCGGGGGCTCACTTCAGGCCTTCCCTGGCTTGCCACCTTCGGCATGCCGCCTCTGTGGTACAACTCTGGGGGATTTAAACTTTAAACCTCGAGTCATGCTGCAGAGGTGGCATGCCCCCCCTCAGTTATAGGAAACCCCTCCCCTTCAAGGGGGAATTATTATAGCCTATGGGGGCAGTTTCCATAGGGTATAATTGAGCTGAATTTTTCAGCTACTCTGATAATTCCCGAACCCCACTATCATACTGATACTGGGTTTGGGGAATATTGGCAAATATTGAAATTTTTCAAGCTTGGTAGATCCGAACCCCCCAAAAACTGATTTTTTGTGTGCACCCCCCTAGTGTGGAGTTAAGCATAGAAAAATAAATACTAGAGTCATACCCCTGCCCTTGAATTCCAGTTCAATCTGTGAAATCCATCAATATCTATTTGAGTACCGGGCAGTTTTGAAATAAATACTTTATTGAAATGAAAAGTGACAAAAAGTGGCAAATAAAAAAGTGTCCAAGTGTCCATGGGGGTGTAATTGGATGGGTTTGGCCATGATTGGAGGTGTATGCTGGACTCTCGGTAGCCTAAGGACACTGCTGTGCATGTTTAAGGCTACACTTTTGGCTAAATCTAATCTGGTTTACAGGATTATTGGAGACATTACATGTGACTGTTTTGTTATCAACTACTTGGAGGAAAGGCAGGGACACTGGCACATCTTCTTAATGTGGCAAATAAAGCAAAGAAACTAATTCTAAGGCTTACTGTCTTAACAAATAACCACATACCATGTCTCATTCTATAAGTGAAACATCATAATCCAACCATAGTTGTCCCATCAATCTTAATGAAAGGGTTAGGAACATATTTTATTCTAATGCTGCAAGCAGATACCTCAGTTAGGGATGGGCATGAACTGCATTTTTGAGGTTCGGTTTGGTTTATGGCTGGACCATCATTAACCAGACCATGAACTCATACAAACCGGAAATTTGGTCCATCAACTGACCCAGTTCATATCAGTTCATGAATCATTTAAATCAGGGGTTTCCAAACAGCTGAGCAGCAGAGACCATTGGTTTAAATGGCTCCAAGCCATTTAAACCGTACTTTCTGCTCTCACAGATTTTCACGGAGGTTTCCAAATAGCTGAGTGCCACAAACTGACATGAACTGCACCAAAATTTGTGGAAGTTCATGGTGGTTCTTCAGTTTGTGAACATTGCCTCATGAACCATGAATCGACCAAAATTCATGACAAATTTTAGTTCATTGGCCAGTTCGTGCCCATCACTAATGTCAATGCTTAATACTAGAATGCCAGTGTAGTGCCAGAAGAGGCATTCACAACCATTAAGCTGCGGATTGATATGGCTCAGTCTCTCTTCCAATGGGAAGGCAGAATGTGAGGGCTACATGTGATGGCCTCTCCCTCATGATTCAACTTTTGCCACTTGCTGCTGATGCATTCATGCTCCCTAGAATACCACAGGATTAGCTGGTCACCACTTGGGGCCAAGCAGTAATTTGGGGGCTAATTCCTGGATTAGCAGTTGGGTGGAGCCTTTTTTTGCCTGCTTCATGATGTTCAGGTTGTGGTGTTTAAAAAGTTTTAACTATGCCTGGTTTTTGACTGTTTAGGCCATAACTAGTTTAGCAGGGATAGGGTAGGTTGTTCATGATAGGGAGGGATGAGCCTGAGCCACCAGGCATCATGAAGGGTGTGTCCTGAAAAGACCATCACTGGCTTTACCGAGGGATATGGCTTGTTTAGAGAGCCAGTTTGGTGTAGTGGTTAGGAGCACAGGCTCTAATCTGGGAGAACCAGGTTTGATTCCCCACTCCTCCACATGCAGCTGCTGGTGTGACCTTGGGTCAGTTACAAGTTATTTCAGAACTGTTCTCTCAAGGGCAGTTCTCGAGATAGCTCTCTCAGCCCCACCTACCTCACCGTGTGTCTGTTGTGGGGAGGGGAAGGGAAAGGAGATTGTAAACCACTCTGAGACTCTTTTGGGTAGTGAAGGGCGGGGTATAAATCCAATCTCCTCCTCCTCCTCCTTCTTGCGAAGGAGTTCCTTTGGTGCTGAGCAACATGTTTCTGAACCTGGTGGTGGTTTTATGGCACATCAGGTAGGAGGCTGGGACTGGGCTCCTCTCAGCACATTATGTGTGTACAGGGGTCATTTCGTAGAAAAAGAGCTAGGGGGACTCATTAGCATAACTCATTAGCATATCCCACACCCCCTGACATCAGGGGCCCGGCGGTGGACCTGCAAGCCAGCGGGAGTGCGAAGAAGCCCCGCCAAGGCCCTCCCTGGCCCCAGGCAGGCAGGGGTGGGGAGAGGCGGGGAGGAAGCAACTTACCCTCCCTCTTCTCCTGCCTCCTCCTGACTGAATGAGGGCTGGAAGCGGGGCGGCCGGAAGCAGGGGGTGGGGCTTCATCATGTGCCCTGCCCCCCTGCACCTCACCCGGGGGAACTGCGTTCCCCCGCGTTCCCCCCCGAAATGACCTCTGTGTGTGTACCAGGACAAACAGGGATGGTAGCAGCCACTGGCCGAGTTTGAAGCCAGGGTGGACTTGCCAGCAACAGCTAGCAATGCCCATCCTCAATTAAATATTAACAAAATTAATTGATGATGTAGATCAACTGTTTTAAATAAACTAGTTAAATCCATGCTTTGTCTCATGACTTCATTTGGGGTACTGGGGCAATTCTTATCTTGTAGCAAAAGCTGGTGCTGCTGTGGATACACATAAAGCCGCCACCCTGAGTCGGGTTATTAGTTTATCAAAGTCAATACTGCCTACTTTGACTTGGAGCTGCTCTGAAGCATCTTGGGTAGAGGTCTTTCATACCACCTGCTACCTGATCCTTTCAACATGAGATGATGGGATTGAACCTGTTGGGACATTCTGCGTACAAATCAGGTTGTCTTCCATTGAGCCATGCCTCCTGCCCTGTGGACATGCTAATTCCTACAACCTACACATATTTTGTGATTCTTGCTTATAGTCTATCAATACATAATTGGGCAGGAAACACACAATACTTCCAGAATCATCAGCACAGGGTGCATAGACAATCTACCAAACAAGTTTGGTTACTTTTGCCTGTCCTTCATTTACATGCTGATCACAAACTCCAACTTCTTCTAGGAAGATAGAGCTAATCCATATCCTGATGACAGGCCTCTAGAGACAAATGGATCACTTGTCTAGTATAAACAAGCCAGCATTCATAGATCTGAAAGCATTTAAGGCAAATGCCTCATTTAGAATCAATGGGATCATTAATCAGAATGTGAAAGCATGGAGTTGTTTTAAAATTATACGTTGTTTCCCTTAATTAATTTAACTTATGGGAGTCCAAGTACTAGCACAGTTTGTCTGGCTGACACAAGACAAGCAGAAGGATAAAAGCTTTGTCTACTGCAACATCCTGTAAAGAGATTAGGAAAGGCTGTGATTGGTCTTTGAGTAAATACCTTAGGAACTTAAATATATATATATCCTGGCAGGGGTCGTTTCGTAGAAAAAGAGCTAGGGGAACTCATTAGCATAACTCATTAGCATATGCCACACCCCTGACATCACCGGAAGTGTGTCATAAGGCCACACCCCCTGACATCACCGGAGGTGTGTCATAAGGCCACACACCCCGCCCCCAACGGTCCCGGCCGCCGCCGGCCTTGCAGCTCCACTGCCGAGCCCCTTGAGAGGCCCGGCGGTGGACCTGCAATGCCGCGGGAGTGCAAAGAAGCCCCGCGAAGGCCCTCCCTGGCCCCAGGCAAGCAGGGGTGGGGAGAGGCAGGGAGGAAGCAACTTACCCTCCCTCTTCTCCTGCCTCCTCCTGGCTGAATGAGGGCCGGAAGCGGGGCGGCCGGAAGCAGGGGCAGGGCTTCATCATGTGCCCCACCCCTCGTACCTCACCCGGGGGAACTGCAATCCCCCGCGATCCCCCCCGAAATGACCTCTGTATCCTGGATTCCATTTAGTTCCCTGAACAATGCAAGAAAATACATCGACAACAACCCACCTGAGAATGCTGCTATGAAAAACAGGGAGGAGATGGATGCCTAGATTTGACACTTTGGACTTGGGTAGACCTGCAGGTTCAACACATAGTGCCAAACACACCAACACAACACTAAGCTCAACAGAGATATCCATGAGGGATCTGATAAGCTCCATGTTTCTGATGTTCCAACATACAGCTTGTGAGTAGGAATGGTTGCAAAATTCTCCTTATTTAAAGGTCTTCCTGAAGTGTTGGATTTCCAAATTAGCTTCATTCCTGCCCCAGAGGAGAATGAGGGATGGCATTTTGCCACAACCATGCCAAAAAAGGATGAAAATTAATCCTATTTGGTGTGATTGGCCATTGATTTTATTTTATATGGCCACTGTGTAAAAGGACCTAACTACTTAAAGTGGTACCTCCCTTCCAGCTTTGCCTTTTTCCTGGTGTCCAGCCACACTCCCATCCTGAAGCTGAGCAGTATGGAATAAACAAGTCTCTTAGGGACCAAACAGGAATTTGCTGGGGGGGGGGGGCTCTGCTAGACTGGGTGTGGTGGGACGCATTGTTTTGCCTGCTTCATACTGCCTTAGGGTGGTTGCTAGTTCATTGGATCTGGTTTATGGAGCAGCAATGCACTTAAAAGGGGCCACGGTGTCTTAGAGGTTAAGACACTGAGCTGCAGACCGGAAGGACTGTAGTTCGAGACCAGTGTTCCCTCTAAGCTGAGTTAGTGCGAGCTAGCTCACAGTTTCTTAGCCTCCGGCTCACACATTTTTGTCTTAGCTCAGGAAGGAGGGCCCCAGAGCAAACTAATTTATGCAGCAGTCAAATCGCTTGCTCACAACTTTAATGCCAGTAGCTCACAAAGCAGAACTTAGAGGGAATGTTGTTCGAGACCCTAGTGCTGCGTGACGGAGTGAGATCCTGCCTTTAGCCCCAGCTCCTGCCAACCTAGCAGTTTGAAAGCAAGAAATTGCAAGTAGATAAATAGGTACCACTTTTGTGGGAAGGTAACAGCATTCTGTGCACCTCAGCATTTAGTCATGCTGGCCACATGACCATGGAAATGTCTGCAGACAACGCTGGCTCTTCAGCTTGGAAGCAGAGATGAGCACCGCCCCCTAGAGTCGGACTCAACTGGCTTTCGAGCAAGGGAAACCTTTACCTTTATCTTTTTAATGCACTTAAAGGTGGCGGGATTAGTGCAGGTCACTGTTTTATAAGTAGGGAAGAACTGGTGAGCATCAAGAGGGGACAAATGATGAAGGGAGTTCACCCTGTCCAGCTCTTCATCAGCTCTTTTGACCAGAGGGTTTGGTTAGGGCTCCTTGCTGCTGAGCAGCATCCGCTGATTCTTAGTTCTGTACAGCATAGCGGAAATGAAATGAGGCTTGGCACCTCTCGACACAGGACCATGAGTAAGTAATAAAAGATGAGATTTGTCGACAGAACCTGAGCCAGGACAATGTTGCCAATAAGCAAGCGGTGTGCTATCCTCACCAGCTAGTGATGATCCACATAGCGTGGTGGTGATAGTGGTGAGAGGTTAATCATTAATAAGATCCTGCAGGTCTGTCTTTGATAAAGCCTCGTTAACCTGTATCTGTGGCTCATGTTCCAAGGGATGGGGGTGGGGAAATATGCCATTATGCCATTTGTTTTTAATGAATATTAAATGGTGATAACTTTTTTGTTATATTGCTGTCTATTTCTGGTTGACCAGCCTATTGGCTTTCTAGATGGGATGTTCCGTATTTTGATTTCCAGACTACGTGCAGACCACCAGACTTGTACAGGGTGCTGAAGTTTCCAGTTGATACCTTCTGTTTTTGCAGATTACCAAGATACATAAACATCTAAGGACATTAAGGCATCATGCTGTAAAAGTGCCATCAATGTGATTCTGCAGTCATGAACAACCAGTAGATAAGAGAGCATAAGAGAAATTCTGCACTTTAAACTTAATACTGGGTGGTGGTGGGGGGACCATCCTACTATGACTCTTTACTTCGCACGATACAAGCTGTGCAGACCATTGGGGGGGACTGCTAATGTTTCAGCCATCATAATTGAGTCTGTGCGAGTTCATTGCACAAAATAATAATGGAAATAACAATGAAAAACAAAGGGGACAAAGAAAGTGTCAGACAATATTTAAATCCAAAACGTTGATTGGAAAGGGACATCAGTTCCCTGCTGATCCATGCAATACATTTTGAATGACTCCCTTCAACAACTTTTTTTCATTGTGTCCTTCAGCAATGAAACACTCTGGTCTGACTCTGTTTCCTTCTAACTGCAACAATACAGGTCTCTCGCTCAGTCGGATGCCGCCCTTCTTGCTGGGAGTCAAAATGGCCCACGATATCACTTAGTACAAGAGGTGATTCTCATTCAGGATGCTAAGGAGTTTTCAAGGGGACCTTCATTTCCATCAGGCATTTTGTTGAGCAATGAATCATAATGACTATCTGCCGCTTGTACTGGGTTGTCCATCAGAAATGCAATTTGTCATTTTTAGGCTCCACTGCAAGTGCATTCGGCAATTTCTTTTTGTCCGTTTCTACCATCACTAAGCAACTGTGCTTCCTTCATTGATATTAAGCTGGGAATGGGGCCAGCACAAATCCCATGAATTCATGTTTGCTTTTGTCCAGTCATATGCCTTTCATGTCTGTCATGTTGCCCTTTGTTGCTCATGTTTGTTCTTTCCCCTGCTTTATTCTTTCCTTTTGTACCGTCCATTTCTAGGAAAGCGTTCCCATTAACAATGATTTGCATTGCTAGCAAATTATATTCTGCAAACGTAGACAAGTGAGGTCCTGCAAACTTTGTTTGGATTGGGCCTGAAACATACAAGTCAGTATCGACGTCAATTCTAGAGTGCCTGAATTAAAGTCACTTCACCTCACCCACAGCTTGAGAAACCCAACTGCTTCTCAAATTGCTGACAGGTAGATGGTAATGGGGAGGATGGTGGAAGTAGAGGCCTCAGGTTTTTAACTCGAATGAGCTCCAAGAGTGAATGTCTTTCTACTGATGAAAAATAAAAAGAACATAAAAAGAGCCCTGCTGGATCAGGCCAGTGGTCCATCTGCTCCAGCACCCTGTCTCACACAATGGCCAACCAGTTCGTCTGGAGGTCTAACAACATGGCATAGAGACTGAGGTTTCCCCGTGATGTTGCCTTCTGGCACTGGGATCCAGGTGTTTTTTTGCCTCTGAATGTGGAGGTTCCTTTGACTCATCACGGCTAGTAGCCACTGATAGACCTATCCTCCATTAAACTATCTAATCCCCTTTAAAAGCTGCCTATGGCTGTGGCCATTGCTATATCCTTTGGCAGTGAATTTTACATTTTAATCATTTGCTGTGTAAAGACGTTATTGCCTTATGTCTGTCCTGAATCTACTGCCCATCAGCTTCATTGGATGCAAGTTTTCGTATTTTGGGAGAGGGAGAAAAAAGTCCTCTTTGTCAATTTTCTTCACCCCATGCATAATTGTATAAACTTCTATCATGTCACCCCTCAGTTGTCTCTTTTCTAAACTGAAAAGTCCTAGACCCTTCAGCCTTTCCTTATACAGAAGGGGCTCAAACTCCCTAATAATCTTTGTCACCCTCTTCTGTACCTTTTCCAGCTTTGCAATGTCATTTTTGAGATACGGTGTCCAGAACTGTCCACAGTATTCCAAATGAGGCTGTACCACAGATCTATACGGGGGCATTTGAATATTGGCCATTTTAATTTTGATCCCTTTCTCCAACACAGAGTTTGCCTCTATGGATGTGCATTTCTTCCCCCTGGATTTGCATTCCTTTACCCTGAGGACTATGAGATCAGGAAGCTTCCCTTCTGTCAGTCCCAAATCCCCCCCCAGGTAATTTTGGCATGGGGAAAACTGGCAGAGGAGAGGACTAGCTTGGTGGAACTGGATCTATTCCATTTCAACCAAGCAGAACAGACTGGGAGGTTATTGGAATCTTAAATTCACCTTTCTGAACATTCCAGAATTTGGTCTTATTATAAGATACACTCATGGCTGTCATGGGATGTCTAGTCTCCCAAGACTGGGGAGTTCAAGTGTGGTGAGTGGGGTTGCCAGCCAGAAAACTTTGAGGAGTGGAGGCTCACCAGAATGGTGTCTGCTGACATCATAACATCATTTCTGGCCATCTAACTGGATGGGACATCACTGCATCACCAGCCACTCTAGCATTCACTTGGAACTCTATGGTTTGACCATAGGGGAAAATACTAGTGAATGCTAGAGAAGCTAACAATACAGTGACAACACTTCTGGTTATACATCCAGAAATGACATCATGATATTGAAGGATGTCATTCCTTTGTATTTGGGCCTGCCATTCATCAGAGCGAGGATGGGCAAAGGGTGGGGGGTGAAGACAGGAGTTTCCCTATTCCCATATGGTAAACGACAACCCTAGGAGAAATATTGTCTATTTTGGTCTAAATGTTTCACTTTGCCAACACGGATCAACAACCTTTGGCCCCTGTGGCTGTTGGGCTGGGGGAACGGATTTGCTGCCCAGATGAAAAGGGGCAGGCAGTTGGTTTGGGCGCCAACGTGCCCTTACGGGTAATTCAGAGGGGAGGGGCCAAAGGATATACACGGTGGCCCCTCCTTTCCTCTCCAGCAGTCCCAGTTTGTCGTCAGTCTGGCGAGGAGCTCCGTCAGTGGCTGGGGCTTACCTGGGTGTCGTGCTGTTCGGGAGCTCCTTTTCGGGCCGGTGCCTGGGGCTGTGAGGTCATTGGGAGCAGCACAGCTCAAGAGCGGTGGGGCAGTGGAGTCGGCGGCACTAGCGACGGGGATGGCGGCGAGATCGGCGGTGGTGGGCTCAGCAGCAGTGGGGCATGCGGCAGCAGAGATCTCAGCGGTGGTGGCATGGCTATAAATTCGGTTTGGCCCGGCAGTGCTTGGAGGCAGACAGCACAGCTCAGCAGCTGTGCCCATTCATCGGCTGGCCCGCCTTACGGCTGCAGAAGGTTTGGAGGTTTGCCCATGGGGGTAGCACTAAGGGGGTGGCAGGCCCTGGGACTGGCAGTGGGCGGCTCCCCTCTAATGGTTGGAGTGGAGGTGGCAGTTTGGCTGGTGAATTGGGGTAGTGGGCTAGGGTCGAGAGTGGCTTGGGCCCGCGACTATACTACACACCCCACCCCACCCCACTTTTTCTTATAGGGCTGCTGGGTTAACAGGGGCCCCTGGTGCACGTGGTCACCTCCTGGGGGGCATTGTTGTCTGCCTTGTCTGCCCTGACCACCACCACCATCCTTGCTCATGCGAGTTTGTGGCTGGTTTCTAAGGGGTTTTTTGGGGCCCAGGCAGCCATTGGAGTTTGCGAGGATGGGCAAGGGTGGGGGATGAAGACAGGAGTTTCCCTATTCCCATATGGTAAATGACAACCCTAGGAGGAATATTGTCTATTTTGATCTAAATGTTTCACTTTGCCAACGCGGATCAACAGCCTTTGGCCCCTGCGGCCGTTGGGCTGGGAGAACGAATTTCTGCCCAGATGAAAAGGTGCAGGCAGTTGGTTTGGGCGCCAATGTGCCCTTACAGGTAATTCAGAGGGGAGGGGCTGAAGGATATAAACGGCGGCCCCTCCTTTCCTCTCCAGCAGTCCCAGTTTGTTGTTGGCCCACTCTCCCACCCTTTTTTTAGTGCAGGCTTTGCTGGTCACCCGGTTTTGAGGGGCCAGGTAGGAATTTTTCACCCCTTCCAGATTGCCTACCTTGCACTGAGGCAGTGGTGAAGGTTTTATACGGGTGGGGCTGCTTAGTTAGGGCAGTCACTTTTCATTGTTAGGCAGGGTTCTATGTGGTATATAGGTTGCGGTACGGTGAGCACCAGCTGACACCCATTTATTTGGGTTATAGGGGTCTAGTGAGTACAGCCTTTGTGCCTGGCGGCACGAGGTGGGGAAAACAGACTGCCTTAGGGACTACCCCAATTGGGTCCTCCCTTTGAACCTAGCGGCTCGGGGGGTGGGCTAAGGGGTTGTCCTGCAATGGCTAGCCAGCTGAGTAGGAGCCACTGCTGATGGCTCCTGCCTGGGGCAGTGTGGCTCACCCGATTTAAGGAGTTAAGGAAGGGGTCTTTGTCCCCTGGCCTTGACCATACCACAGAACTGTTTGCCCTTGCCGTTGGTTTCCAGTTAAGGTTGTCAGTTAATAAAGTGGCCCAAGGATTAAATCCATCACTTGTGTCTGCCTCGTTATTTCAGCTTGGGTGGCAAATAGAAGACTTCATATCGTTGCTTCCTAGCAAAAGCATTCATGGTAATTAAGTCCGGAAAGGTTAATGGCCCAGCCTCTTCAGAAATCAGATGAGGCATGGGATGTATTAATGTCAAGGGCAGTTCGGAGGCCTTTATGAAGGCACTAATTCTCTCCCATGCAGGGATGTAGTGCATGCTATTGACCCTCCCACTATCCCTGAGAAATCGTAGCATTTACTGGTGACTTCTTGGCTTAGGGGGGCTGGGGAAAATTTGGGGGGTCACCTCTGATTAGCTTTTTAGGGGATTGTTCTTTGCTTGCTTCCTTTTGCTTTGGGGAGGTATGATAAGTAGGCCTAGTCCTTGGACTGGTTAGGCCACAAACAGAGTTGGCAGAAATAGGGCTGATTGCTCATTATCAGCAGAGCAAATTAGCACCCTGAGGCCTCACATGATGAGGGGCCATTCCTGTAACTACCCATCATTCATTATGCAGGGAGAGGATGTCGTTGGTGCGAAGTAGCATTAACCAAACCCTTAGCTGCCTGTGCAGCATACTGGGGAAGGGGAATGAGGCTTAGTACCTCTTGGCACAGTTCATGAGCATGGAAGGGTAAGCAAGGCCTGCAAAACAGCTGACCAAGACTGGAGAAAGGGTGGGGATTGCCAAATGATGGTAGCTGCTAGGCTTCCTAGTGCATCCTGCCCTCAAATATGTTAATAAGCTTATGGTTAATAAGCTAACAACCACTAAAATAAACTAAGTAAACACAAGTACGGTTGTCTGATGTTTTGCTTTGGAGAAGGTGCTGTGGACAATTGTATTCTGGGGGAAGAAGACAGAGTGAAACATAAACAAAAAAAATCATTCTACTTGCAGTAAAACCATGATAGCTGGATTTCATTCTAGAGGCAGAGGTGAAATTTAAGACACAGTGGTCAAATTAGTGCTCTGTTGCTGAAATCATAAGAGACTTCAAGCTCCGAGCCTATGTTTTCAGAGAAATAGCTTTACTGCTTATTCAAGCTCTTTTTTTATTTGCTGAATAATGGAGGGGATTGAGCAGGTTATAAATCATTTTATTAAAGTGCTGTTTTTAACTCCTAACAGCTGACTGAAGGACTTCAAATACAATTCATCTGTAACCAAGCTTGATGTATTAAGTTGGTGGCTTGAAATGCTTTCAGTAAAAAATGCCACACAATCTGTTTTTAAACTTATCTGTTCTCCAAAATGCCCAGGTCATTTACTTCAATAGTTCTGTTTACAGCAAAAGCCCTTGAAAGATCAATCTATCAGTCCCATTGCCCGTGGTGGATTGATGTTATCTATCAAACACTAGAAAATTTACCTGTTTCTTTTTTCAATTAATTGCTATGCATTATGCTACTCTTACAGCCTTTATTATCTCTGCATGGATAATGTTATAAGGCAATATGTTTAAAATATGTATTATTCTTTGTTTCTTCTCAGTACAGAAGGTTCAGATATCTGTCACAACCAGACTTTGCTGATATAAACTGAAAGTCTTCCCCCCCCAGCATAAGACAATAGTAAGAATACAGGATTTGCCTTATTTTTACTTATTTCTATTTTATTTATCAAATTTATACCCCACCCTCCCTGACCTAGCAGGCTCAGGGTGGCTTACAGAGAATTAAAACACATCGATAGGCATTAAAACAATCATAAAACCTTCTAAAAACAATCCAGATGGTGTAAAGTGCTAGTACATTTTGCTCTAACAATGATAATGATGCTTCTGGCCGCCCCGCTTCCAGCCCTCATGCAGCCAGGAGGAGGCAGGAGAAGAGGGAGGGTAAGTTGCTTCCTCCCCGCCTCTCCCCACCCCTGCCTGCCTGGGGCCTTGGCGGGGCTTCCTTGCACTCCCGCTGGCCTTGCAGGTCCACCGCTGGGCCCCTGATGTTAGGGGTTGTGGCATATGCTAATGAGTTATGCTAATGAGTTCCCCTAGCTCTTTTTCTATGAAATGACCCCTGGATCTACTGCCTCTGATCACAGAAGTTCAAATGTAACTATTCTGGCTAATCTCCATGGTTACGACTGTATTTGGTTTTTTTTTAACATGCACAGGTATATTGAACAATATATTTAAACAAACTTTTTAAATGTTTTCTTATGAAGTACATCACCCATTTTAGATGTTTTTATACTTTAACGTATTTAGATTAGATTATCTAATTTGATTTAATCTAGTTAAATGACACATGTGTCCAGACTCTAATTGACTAGAGACTTTCCCAGGCAATTCTCTGGGATAGAGTCATGTGATGTTTTTGATGGATCCCCTATCAAATCTAAAGGTTATTTCAGAAGAGAAGAAAAAGTCAGTCTCACGTTGGCCGAATTGGTTTGAAGCATAGTGTTTTGAATGGTTTCTTTTGCACCACAGTACTGAAAAAGCACAACAAAAATCATTTGATTGTGTGTTGCACTTGAATGAAAGCTTATTTCAACTGCATTTATAAATTTCTGTCATAGGATTGGATCCAGGCAGTTTGGGACTTTTCAAGATCTTTCCAAGCACATGATGACTGGAACTGACATTGGAAGGCTCTACTGATCTATTTTGTGATTGGAATTACATGTTTCCGTTAAGGATTGAGCGGTAACTGTGCTATTGTGCAGGGGGGGTTTCCTACAGCTCTGTGGCTTTTTTGTTAATATGTTGTGTTAATATGTTGTCAAATTTATTTATTTTCAATTCCAGCGCTGATGTGAGAATCCAGGAAACAGTTCTGTCTTTGAAAAAAGATGAACACTGAAATGGGTTTTCAAGCTGGCCACCCATCAGCCGGAGCTTGCGAGTATCTGTAATTTGTGCATTTTTCATCCATTTGGAATTTGTTGAGTAACACTGGTAACAATGGAATTTATAATTTGTGTATGGTTCATTCATCTGGATCTTTTTGGAAACCCAGAAGCTATGATCTTTTCGCAGCTGGTATGGAGAGCAATTTGAATGTATACCATAGTTACTATCATTTGGATCACAGCATAAAATGTATTGTGACTGTTAAATGCTTCTGATCAGTTATTGGTCAAACATTGTTAATAAATTATTTTTGTCATTAATTGCTATTTAGTAATGTATCACAGTGGTGGTTCTTCTTATTTTATTATTTATTTATTTATTTATTTCAATTTATATCCCGCCTTGCTGGGTGAACTGTATTTTGTATTTGATTTCTGTAATTCTGTATTTTTCTCTCTCTTGATATTGAACGTGTTTCCTCATCAGCTAATAACCATTTGTGATATTTGTCACATTTGGGGTCTGTAATTATATGACTGACAGCATCTTTGTTTGGTCAATGGCTGATTGATCAAACATAGTTCTTGAGTGTTCTATTAAGCATCCATGGGTAGTACTAGGATATGACTCTTCCTAGCTTAGTTAACTGGAAGCTGTACATCTTGGTGACAGAAAAAAAGGACAACATATGAAAGTGCTGATTAAAATTAAGTTAGTTTAATCAAATTACGCACATTAGTTAGGGATGGGCACGGACCAAGAAAATGGTGGTTCATGGTAGTTCATGGTTCGTTTGATTACACAAACTTTTCCCATTTCCCAAACTTGTTTATGGTTCATTTGGTTTGTGAGTTCAGGAGGTGGTAGAACAGTTCCCTCGTGAGTTAAAGATGCCAAACTCACAGGGAGTCTACAGCCATCTCCACTCCATCTGCCCTCCAAGTTTGGCAAAGATTAGATTTGGGATGTCTAAGTTATAGCCCACCCCCAAGCAGGTGCTCCCAGGAAAACACAACTCTAGCCTCCCCTTAAATCAGCCATACAACAAGCAATTCTTCCTAACTCACTCTCACATGATGACTAATTCCTCTCTCTTCCTGCTGCAAAGTGAAAGCAGCTGAGTCAGTTTCTACTCCCATAAAGCAGAAACTTGGTGGTTAGCTCCCAGAGTTGTCAATCAAGCTATGGACAACTGATATAGGTGTTTCTAGGGCTTTCCACAATTCCACCCCCAGTGTTGCCTAGGAATTGATTGAATTGGTGCCAGGCTGGCTGGAGAATGAAACACGGTAACAAACCAAACAAACCTCCATGGAAAAAAGGAGGTTCATCTTTGGATTTGGAAAAAATACAACCAAATGAACCATTTCAAAAGAAACCATAAATTGGACTGGTTCATGCCCAAACCACAGTTCGTTTCTCAGTTGTGCCCATCCCTAAGTATTAGTAGTAAATCACACCATTACTGGCACTTAATACATTGAAAATCAACAGGAAAGGTAGTCAATTGTCCTGATCAGGATAAATCCATGCACACTCATCCCTGCAGTTCACTGTTGATCATTCAAATTATACATGCAACTGCACAGGTGCAAAGATGGATCAAAGTGTTAATAATCCTACACTTGACAAATAAAACACTTTTATTTGGGCCATGAGTGATGATGATGGAGATAATTAAGTTATTAATTAAGTTAAGAAGCCACCACAAGTTCTAACACATAAGTTATAAATGTAGCATTTTTTGCAAGGCAAGGGTTTGCCCTGAGTCTCTCCAGCACAACTGAGCAGGCACAGAGTTTCAGCTATCTTTGGATAGGAATACCAAGGTGAGAGGATCAAACAGCACTGGAATGGGAAGTTCAATCATAGCCAGTTTGACTGACAATTGCACTCATATTGAAGTTCTCAGCATCCCTGAAGGAAAAATTAACATCTCTTCTTCTAGATTTCCCTAGGAAGGGAAACTAGACAACAGAGCATAAGGCCAACTGATTCACAACTGTGGGAAAACAGAACAGATTTTTAAAAAACACTTTGGATAAAGGGATGCACTTTAATCAAGAGGAGGAAGCAGACATCTTAAGTCAGAGGGTAAATAGCACAGATGTTAAGAAAAACAAGAGTAAAACAAATGTCACACTAGCATACAAGAATCATCTGAATTTAGAATTTGGGAGAAAGCAGGGCTCTTCAAATAATGATGAACCTTAAAAGAGCCCAAAATGGATAGAATCATCCATACTTATGTAAACAGACTAATTTCATGGTGAGCCATTCCATATTTTATCGGAATTAGATAAAACTAGAACAAAAGTTATGTGTGAATTATTAACCTTTGTTGTTGTTGTTGTTCAGTCGTACAGTCAAGTCCAACTCTTCGCGACCCTATGGACCACATCACACCAGGCCCTCCTGTCTTCTGTCATACTCCAGAGTTTGCTTAATTTCATGTTTGTTGCATCAATTCCAGGTTCCTATGCAGTATTGTTCTTTGCAGCTTTGGACTTTCCTTTCACTTTCAGATACATCCACAACTGAGCGTCCTTTCAGCTTTGGCCCAGCTGCTTCACTCTTTCTGGGGTTACTTGTATTTGCCCTCTGCTCTTCTCCAGTAGTATATTGGAGACCTTTCGACCTGAGGGGCTCATCTTCTGGTGTCATATCTTTTAGCCTTTTGTTATTGTCCATGGGGTTTTCTTGGCAAAAATACTGGAGTTGGTTGCCATTTCCTTCTCCAGTGGATCACATTTTATCTGAGTTCTCTGCTGTGGCCTGTCCGTCCTGGGTGGCCCTCCACAGCATAGCCCACAGCCTCATCAAACCACACAAGCCCCCTCGCCACATGAGAGAGGATTTATTAGCCTACATTCTGCAAACTCTGATACAAACTCTTGTTTTCCAGAGGGAAGGGCAGTAGAACTTCCACTACCCTTCACTCTGGTTTCCTGTGTGCTGTGTGTCCTCTGTTATTAAGAAAAGTCATGTTCTGGTTTTAACTGTAAAATAGAAAAAATGGTTGGGGGCTTCTGAGCATACATGTCTTCAAAAAAAGATATGCCCCCAAATGGCAGTGGCTAAATATATTTCATATTCCAGCCTTCTGGTTACTTCTCCTACACCCTGGACAAGTAGGTCGTAGACTACCAACTACAAATCCAATTAATTCAAACCCATAAAGGACAATTTTCATGATTTTGCAGCAATTGGTCATGGGATCTTTGGAGGGATGATAAAACTAATTGCCCTACTACTTCATCAAGAAGTCTCCTTCAGCACTTGTTATATTGACTTGTTTTCCAGGGTGTCCTTACCAATGCCTCTTCTCAGTGTTATTTTGCAGACCTCTTGCATATACAGACCTGATTAGTTTTTTTCTTTGCTCTGACAAATGGAGAACTGCTAGCCCGGGGTTTATAGATGGAAATGTATGGTAATGTAATGACAGTTTGATTCATTTAGGCTTCTGCCTATGCCCATCCATTGAAGCAATCATTTCAGAAGCAGTGTCACTTATTAGAAAAGAGCAGATGAAGGGTTTGACTCATTATAGAAAATTAACTAGTCCAATTAAAACAATTCCTCAGAGCTGCAAGTCACTGGAGGTCAGGCTTTTAAAATTATTTCGGCAGCAGGTGTTTATGATCTTAAATAATTTAAAGAAAATAATGTGCATTTCCATAAGGTGCAAGAGCGATGACTTTGATTATATAATGTTTGCTGCAAGGACATACAGTGGTAAATATTTGGGGAGGGGGAAGTTCAGAGATTCAATTAACCATACAACATCCACTAACATTAATGGGGGACTGCATAGTTAGTGCCCCTGCGAATTCTGCTGAATAGTCACCCTGCAGAGATTAATTAGAACACCATCAAGCTTGTAATACAATATCTGCCATACACACTGGGCAGACATCAGCCGGAAAAGTGATGGCTGAGGATGGTTTGAGGCAGTACAATGGGAGTAATTATTGAATGACAAATCAGACCATTTTTAAAAAATGTAATGCAATAGATTAGAGCGCAGAAGAATCTTAGAAAAGAACTAGCCACATTTCTGTGAATTGGAGGGGAAAATATAAAACAAAAATCCAAAATTGCATTGCAGAGGACTGTTCCAAAATGGATGGACAAGAATGTCGGAAGTAAGCACATGGAGCACTTAGCATGCAATCAAAAAGAGGCCTCGCGCCAGTTTGACAGACAGGCATAGCATTTACAGTGTCTACTGTGTGCTCTCAAAAGGGAATGGAAACTAAAGGAGTGAATAAGCCTCAACTTTTCTGCAAAAGCCAGAGTGGACAATTTGTTCAGCAGCAAAGGCCACCTATTTTTCTTTTTTAAGCTGACATGAAGCCACAGCCAAAATGAGAACTATTATTGGAATACCTGATGTATTATGCATATGTTCACTCAGTCTTGTCAGGTAGGGGGCCAATGCTGGGATACATATTTGCTTCCATTATGGCTCATGAGATGTGCCTTGGAAGTCATTTCATTTTCAAGTTCCAACTCCTAAGAATGCTTTTGCAGCCACTCGGGACCATGCCAAATGTTTACAGCCATAACACAGGATCGCTGAAATAAAGTTTGAGGAAAGGAGGCATAAAAACCCCCCATATATTTGCTTTTTGAATTGTCTTCTCTTCTGGATTTTCAGCCTTTGAAGTACTGTGTTTCTATTTATGTAAGCCTTTAGCAGAGCCCATACTTACTTTGAACAATGAAAACCTAAGGATACGGTCCACTGCTTTTTAAATAGATGATGATGATGATTTAAAATAGGGAAATTGGAAAACAAGGGGAAAAGGGGATATATAGATATTATAATAATCTATAACTTATTCATAACAAGGATGTTCAACATCAGAGTAAATATAAAGCTTATGGTCCACTTCTTTACGCGCTATCCAACCATGCACAAGCACAGCTCTCTCACCATAGGAGGAGAAGAGGACTGGCTGTAAAAGAATGGCTGCACATGGAAGGGTTGGAAATGACATGACATCATTGTTTCGGTTCATTATAAAGCAAAGGAGGCAGATGTGTCCAATGATCTCATGTGGCCTGGAAGTAATATAAGGCATTATTCTTTTGGGGTATAAGAGGATAAGTGTTATGATACCAGAATAGTATATAAAATGATGCCAAATTCAAAAGGGACTATCCAGTTCTAATGGTGAACATCTGAATTTCAATATGTGTAAAGATAGATTTCTACTCTGGAAAAAAAAATGCAAATTTGAGACAATGATTAAAAGACTTATATCCTGAGTTGATATCTTCCCGTGGAAATGGTGCCCAGGTCAACAGATAACTCTGAAACATTAACCCTTGTTACAGCATGGAAACAGATTCAGGTGTGTAGCCGTGTTGGTCTGAAGCAATAGAACAAAGTTTGAGTCCAGTGGCATCTTTAAGACCAACAGAGTTTAATTTTGGGTATACACTTTCATGTGCATGCATACTTCATCAGACAGGTATCTGATAAAGTGTGCATGCACACGAAAGCTTATACCCAGAATTAAACTTTGTTGGTCTTAAAGGTGCCCCTGGACTCAGGCAAGGAAACAGTCATGTGGTAATTGCCTCCTTCCCTGGGTAACTTCTTTCAGTCTTGGAGAACTGAATCAGGATGTCTTTCTTTGGAAAGCAAAAATGGGTGGTTGGAGCTGGCTTTCTAAGAAAACCAAGACTGCCAGAAGATCCATGATAACAGAAAGACAGTAAAGTGAACTGCAAAATGAGATAGAAAGAGGCTTCCTAGAGAACAAGTCTTTTTATATATGAGACTTAAATCATGTTTGAGTCTCCCTTTTCTTTAATATTCATGGCCTATTCATATAGAAGAAAGATGTGTATTTATTTATTTGTATTTATTTATTCTTTAGATTTGTATCCCACCCTCCCCAAAGGCTCAGGGTGGCTAACAAGGGCATAAATGCCTAATAAAACAATAAAAACAATATAAAAATACAATACAATATACAACATAATACAAGCAATAAAATATTGGTGCTCCACTACTTACTCCAATTCATAAATCAAGATGGTATTCTGCAGCTGTATATCAATCCACGTCTCGCACCCCCGATGGTACCCGCACCAGCGGTGGTAAGGGTGCGGTGATGGAAAAAGCGTTGGTGGAATAATGGTGGTGGCGGCTCCTACTCAAAAGCCTGATGTGTATGGTGGTGGTGGTGGTGGTGATTATGATGTATTGTCACAAACAGATATGTGACTGGTAGATGTTGTTCTGCTATTCAATATCTAGCCAAGTTCTTGGGAATTGTGAGGTATCTTCTCAGGATTCTTACTGTTCCAAGCAACACTGTTTTCTGGAGCTGAGCTGATGGTATTTGTTCAATGCCCAGAATGTCCAGGTGTTTCTTGAGACTTCTAGGTACTGCTCCAAGGGCTCTAACAACAACCACTGGCATGACGGTAACCTTCTTCTTCCAGGGGCACTCTAACACTATGTGTAGGTCTTGGTATTTCATGGACTCTATTCATAGGTCTTGGTACTTCGTGGACTCTATTTGTAGGTCTTGGTGTTTTGTGGATCCTCCTCCTCCTCTTCCTCCTCCTTTCTCAACAATGCTGTGTTATACTGGAGCTCTTTCCCAGCTCCAAAAGGGTTGGAAGTGACATGAGGCCAAAAATGGTTTGCATTCTGAAATTATTTCAAAAGCCAATGTGGTCACAAAAACAAGATGGACGCTAGCATATTGATTCATTGCAAAGCATAATTATTGTGTCAAGCAGCAATTATTGTCTGCAATTGAGACACAGAAGAAAGGGATTGTTGGCTCCTCTTCCTCGTCTTTCAAGCGAGAACAATTTGGAACATTGCCCAGACCTGCAACTTTTACCTCACACATTATGTTTTAGCATTAGAAGGTAAAATACCACTGACATCTCAATACAAAAGCCAGCATCTTCTCAAAGTTAACATATCCACTAAGTCTTTGGCTGATAAAAGAATAAAAGATCCAAAAGCAGCATCACAACCAGGAACTGAGGAGGCAACTATTCTGCACAATTGACTGCTTCATAAAAGATGGCTTGATCTTTATGAAACAAAGTAAATGAAATGATTTGATTTATTCTTCAGTCATGCATTTTACCACCCACAAAGCATTTATTGCACCTTGATTTTTAAAAAATGGATGCATCAGCAACATTTATGGAGAATATACACCATGGGATATCATTCCTGAAATGAGATCTTGCTGAGGCTATATCATGGTTATAAGCCATTAACCTGTCAGAAAACAAGTAACCAGTCGTGCTGTTTCATAGCAGATATGGGATCTGACTACCCAATCAATCTGTTGAGGCATGCTACAAGGAGTAGATACTCTATCTCTTGCACTCTTGGGGGCAGTTTTTGGAAGCAGGATCATTTCTAACCAAGTTCAGAGGAAGTTGCTTTATCTTCAAAACCTCTACTGCACAAAACAGATAAATTACTAATCCTGAACTATTTGTATATTGACTATTTTCAATTGGTATATTACAGCCTGCGGGGATGCAGTTTAGAGGTTAACCTGTTTACAAGACAAAGTTCAAACTCTGAACTAAGAATTAATCCAGGATGCATAATAGAAAAATCTACCATCTGCATGATGGTGGTGGACAGTACAGTTAAGTCACAGCTGACTTAGGGCAACCACATAAGGTTTTCAAGGAAAAAGGCATTTGGAGGTGGTTTGCCCCTGACTGCCTCTGTATAACAACTCTGGACTTTCTTAGTGGTCACCCAGCCAGATACTAACCAGGGCTGACCCTGCTTAGTTTCTGAAATCTAACAAGATTGGGCTATCCTGGGCTATCCAGCATACATAAATGTTCAGGGGGGGGGGGATCCCTACAGTTCTGTATTTTGGATGCAATTATACAGTGTGTGTGCCTTATTGTCAATTTATTTGATTTGGGGGTGGGGGAATTTTCCCTTGACAGGGAATACTTTAGAGACACAAGACGTTAGGTGTAAGTAAGTAATTCCCTCTATGGAGAAGAGAATGTGTCTACTACTGTTGATTTCCTGGCTTGATGTTGGCTTAACCAAGATAGAAGGAGACACTGACATGAGGTATAAACACTCTATCACTCTCAGTATTGAAGACTTCTGTGATTATTGCTTGTATGTTCAAGCTTCTTGCTCCTTATCCACAAGAACTGCAAGATAGCTGTATTTCTTTTAAGGAGAAGTTTACCAGGCATGTATTTTCCCTCCCCCTTCCTCTTTCATTCCCCTAGCATGATGCCTCTTGGCCTTTCTTACACCTTATGTATGATATAACCGATTTCTCAATAGTTGAGACATTCTATTATATAATGCTAGATCTAGAGCCAGTTTGATGTAGTGGTTAAATGTGTGGACTCTAATCTGGGAGAATAGGGTTTGTTTCCCCACTCCTCCTGTTGCAGCTGCTGGATAACCTTGGACAAGCCATAGATCTGTCAGTTCTGGAAAGAGCTCTCTCAGTCTGACCTACCTCACAGGTTATCTGTTGTAGGGAGGGGAAGGGAAAGGAGTCTGTAAGCCTCTCTGAGACTGAGTGAAGGGCGGGTTATCAATCCACACTCCTCCTCCTCCTCTTCTTCTTCCTCCTCCTCTTCTTCCTCCTCCTCCTCCTCCTTCTTCTCTTCTTCTTCTTCTTCTTGACTTAAGTTTCAGGAGGACAGATTTCAGTTGAACATTAAGAGAAACTTTCTAAAGGTAAGAACAGTTTGACAAAGAAACCAGTTTCTTAAGGTAGGGGTGAAGGGTACTCCCTCCTGGAAGTCGTCAAACTGGGGGGCATCTGTCAGGAATGAGTTGTACTAGATAGTGAATGAGGCCTGACTGTGGCATGGAATGGAGGATGTATACTGGTAGTTTCTGACAATCCAATTATGGGCTGAGTTCACACTGGCAATTTGAAGCGCTAGGGAGTCGTGGCAAAGAAAACCCGGAATAGACCTGGAACGGCTTGGTTGCGGTATTCCCATTCACACCGCAGCGAATGAAGCAGGAGGATACTGTGGAGGAAGCACAAGGGAGCATTCACACTGTTGGGATGTCCTAGCAGCCTGTTAGTGGCTGTTTCCATGCTAGATTGCATGCACCCACGCGCATGGGTGCATGGGTGTATGGGCGCAGTGGCAAATAGGTCAGGATCGCGCAGGTGCCAACATCACCTGCCTGCGGACAAAGCCGGTGCCTATTATCAATGACTGTGGGTAGTTCCCGCCTTAGCAGTGCTTGCGTTCACACTCAGGGAACCGGAATCAACGTACTGTATACACGGTTTGCTACCACTTTAACATGGTATCTTTTAAACTCGGGAGGGAAGCAGCAAAAGATGGCTTGAGTATGGCTGGGGGACACCTGAAACATGTGGCTGTGTGAACCCGCCCCTTTAATCCACTACAGAAACGCTCCTGAAACGTTTGCCTGCTGGGCCAAACTGCCAGTCTGAACACGGCCAATGTCTATTTATTTATTTATTTATTTATTTATTTATTTATTTATCCTTTGACTTGATATACCGCCCTAACCCCCGTAGGGGTCTCTGGGCGGTTTACAATTCTTGGGTGCTAATCACCTATCTCAATCCTAACTATGGCCACACATTGGTACAGGGGGTGGGGAGTTCCCTACCAGCACCCTGGTGAAGGCTTTTTTCCCGGCTCGGCTTCTTCTGGCTATATGCGATGTACGGTGCTCGGCAGACAGTCGGGTGTGTGTGGATCGCCGGCGACGTCATCCTCGGCTCGATCATGTCCTTTCCGGCTCCGCGCGCCTCCGGATGACGTCGCTGCGACTCCAACCTCCGTTGACGGCAGCCGCCTTGTTCTTTCGCTGCTGGCCACCAGGGATCAGTCTGGCTCTGCTGCCGCCGCTTGCCGCCTCTCAGTGTTGCGCCGCCTCCTCCAATCACTGCCGCCGCTGCTCCGCTGCTGCCGTCGTTCTCGCCGTCGCCATCGCCGCCATTTTCGCCAACGCCGCTGCCGCTCCACACACCTCCATGGGCGGAGGAGGGTGCCCCCCACCCTACTAAGGGTGGGCACCCATTTATCTCCTCACCGATAGATGGTTACTTGGCTTTCGAACCGCTGGGTGGGCCTGCCCATATTCTGATTAGTTTAATTCAGTCATCAAAGCCATGTAGATGTAACTGATTCAGGCCCATACCCAGAAATGTTATGGTGAATGGGTGTCCCCATGAATCCTAAACCCTGAGACACTTTGGGCTTGATATGTCATTGGTGAGGATTCAGCAATATGATGGGGTAGGGTCCAGTGATGTCATGCTGACTAGGGTCCTTTCTGCATTTGCCTGCCACTCTGGATTTTCTCAGTGCAAAACAGCATCCAAAAAACTCTGGGCAACAGTGGGCTGAAACCAGTCTGACCACTGAAGGAAGGTAATGTAATGCAGAAAGGGGGGGGGGTAAAAAGACGGTTGAATTTGATTTTAGTGCAGGATTGCTTGGAGGACACCACGGTGAAAATGGATTAAAAGGAGAGTGTGAAAAGGGCCTAATTATAATAACAGTATTACTTGCACGTGGCACTTGGCATGTATTCCATGGTATCTGTGTCTAGTCACAGTCACAAGGCTATAAACAGATGGGCTAGCTATCAGAGTAAAAAAGTAGAAGTATCATGGAAGTTTACTACGTGCTAAAATGTAGCCTTCAGTTAACGCATGCACTAGTTGCCACAAGCAGGCATACATATTAGAAGCCATATATTTGCTATGTGGCACAGCATCAGTTTTCCAGAGAAAAGCGGTTTGCTTGTTAATTTAATTGGTGTAAAAACATTCCATTCTCCAAAAAAATAAAAATTTTGCCGATCATGAGCCAGTGGGGTTTCTCTTTCTCTCTCTTTCCTTCTTTCCTTCTTTCTTTCACCCATGCATGCACATAAGTGTGTATCTGAAGCCCTGGCTCCTTTTTGACAGCTCCACAATCTCTCTGCCAAGTACTCCAGCCCCTCTCAGACTCTTTTCCTTTGCCTCTCTTCTGTGGAATATATGGGGGGGGGGTTAAAGTGCAGATTTACATGAGAGTAGCCCCATTGACTTCAGTGCATTTACCTATGTGACAGTCATGGGATGCTCTACGACTCTGACACAGAAACAGGAGAGGGGGGTTGGGGGGGGGAGGTTGTCACTAAGAAACAACTCCCCCAGGGTCTCCTGATCCAGAATGACTACTTGGCCATGGTGACTGACAACGCCAGGGGCAATTATGCACTTATGCGTACATTGCTAACTGATATAAAAAAAGGAGGTGGAAATGGAAGGGAAGGTTCAGACTTCCCAAATGGCTTGACTTTGCAAGAAGGGAGTTCAGACATCCGGAAACACGGGATGAATGTGTGGGGATCCATTAGCACTAGAAGTTAATGACTGTCTATTTACTCCATCTCCAGCTCATCTTACGACAAGGTGAGTATGATTGGGGAACGGCTGCCAGCTGTGGCTGTGTGAACCAGCCAGTTTCTGTAGTGAGAAACGATGGGGCTTCAGATTGCCTGAGTATTATGCCCTCTCACCACTTTGGCCTTCTGCCCCGAAAGATTATCTAGAAATTTCAGCTGTTGCGAAATGTAGCAACCCATTTGTTATCAGGGACCCTATCCCCACCCCACCCCCCATTCTGAGGTCCTTTCACTGCCTACCAATTAGTTTCTAGGTATAATTCAAGGTACTGGTGCTTACTTTCAAAAGCCTTCATGGGACTAGGGTTGCCAGGTACCCCCTGGCAGGAAAACTAGGTCTAGGCCTGTGTTGCTGACAATGCAGCAAAGTCCCTTCCATCATGCACTAGAAGAGATGTCATCATGTGACTGGTGACACAGGGGCACATTAATATTCGGGCAAAAACTCTATGGTTAGCCCAAGTACCAGAGTGCCCCTGTGTTTCTGGCACCAGAAGTGCACCAGAAGTGACATTGCCAGTGACACTGTCTAGACCTAGTTTTCCTGTTGGTAAGTCTCCCACCGGCCAGCTGCCTGGCACCAGGTGGAGGGGCCATGGAGTAGGGGATCCTCTGCCCCCAACAGGGGCCTGGCAACTCTACCTGGGTCCCACATGATCTGGGTCACAAGCACATTCCCATGTAGCAGTTTCATTCTTCCCAGCAAAGTCTATTATCAACTTATGTCTCTCTGAACAATCATTTCCTGGAGCTGCTTATCACTGATCAGTCATATATACTGTCCAGAGACGTTCCTTAGTCCAAAGCCCACTGTTTCCTGGGTCAGCTTGGCCAGTTTTCCTGTCGGAGACAGAGAGAAAAGAGAAGGCAAAATGACACAAACCAAAAAAAAATTGTGCTTCATATAGTGGCCCAGTACATATGCAATGGCCCTGAACCAATGTATATGTGTATATTAGAGAACCCCATAAAATGTCACAATGGTGTTGTCCAGCTGAATGAAATTTTGATGGGAAAGGAAGAAAGTTTTGTGAGGCAATGATCCAGAAAACAGCAAACAGAACACCATCTGATTTTGTCTTTCGAGATGGCTGTAGTGTGCTGCCAATTCCAGGAACTGCATAGTGGGGTCCAAACTATACTAAGCAAAAAGTACACAAGACTAAACTGCAAAAGATCAGGCAGCATAATTGCTAGCCCCTCAATCTGAATGTAAACCAGTTTCGTTTCTAGCAATGGAAGGAAAGCAGAGAAAGAAGCTGAAGTGTGGTGAAAGAAAACTGCAGAAATAGTTGCGTATGCCATCAGGTTGCACTGTATGAGTGAGGGATCTGGATACTCCCCCACTCATGGCCCTGTTATAAAGTGTAGTGGCTGACTACTTGTCAGCTAGCTGCCATGTTTTACTTGCTTCCTTCTGTGACCCTGGCACTACGGCGCATGCTTCCTAGCTTGCTCGCTGCTCTGCCCGCTTGCCGTAAACAGTGATAGGGAGACCGCGCGAACCAGTGCTGCCGGACTGAGTTATCTGTCCAACCTTGAGATGGAGGGAGGGCTTGCATTCCACTGCTGGTGTGAATATTTCGGCTCTCATGGGGCATTGAGACTCCCCCGCTTATTATGTAACCTCCCACCGCACACGCGCTTGGATTTCATTTGCTTAGCCATTTGCCTCATCCTGCTATATGTAGGGATGCTCCCGCCCCATCGTCATTCCTAACAATAAACCTGTGGACATGGTAACAGACCTGTAGTCTAATAAAGCATAATGCTTCCCTGGAAACGTGTGTGGAGATATACTTGCTGTTGAACCTGACACTACTCCTGCATTGTTTTTAGAGACTTAACCCAAGGATGTTTTTCCCCCCGCACAAGCATAATCAGCCACTGTGGAATTCAAGTGGTGGTGATACATTGAAGGGACACCTTGGAATATATCCAAAGATTTAATGACAATTCAGAAAGGGTTTTTGTGTGTTTCACTGACACTGGACTAAACTTTTATATTTCTGTTTACTGACTTAGAGATGAAGACAGACTAACTACTCTGTGTGTGGCAAAATTTCCAGCAGCTGTTGTCAAATCACATGACAACTTTTGCAATAGCAACCTTTAAATTCTTTCATGAGGGTTTGCTGTTTATGACTCCATGAATAAATAAATAAATAAATAAATATGACTCCAGCTGAAAAACAACAACAGTAATGACAATAAATAAATATTTTTGTATTGACCATCATATTTAGAATATTAGAAATAATTATTGCAATATATATTTCAATTATAATATAGTTTGCCTTTACACTAGTAATGCTGTGTTTCTCAGTGGATGTTCTTGTTTATTTGTTTTAAACACGGTGATTCCTCTGGCAATATAATTCAGAAAATCAGGCAGCAGTTTCTGCTGGAGTACTCCATTCCACTGAAAACTCCCACTTTGCTCTGATGCTGACTCCATGAACAAAATTTGAAAAGGGGACAGGGGGGGGCTTATTGGACTGTAGTGGAAAGGGGAAATTGGAAAGTCCTGTTCCACAGAGGAAAGAGCTGGCGAGGGTGGCTTAGGTATTAATTTGTTTGTTTTTACCACAGGCAAGAAATGGACTCCAGACCAATTTTCTTCCCTTATTGCTCCTCACACAAAGATGTACTACTGGAATCAGCCCTTTATGTTGTATACGTTGCAGTCTACATATAAGGTGTGCTATTCCATACAAGCCCCATCATATCATTTCTAAATAGAGCATCTGTAGATATGGATCCAACAGGGAGGGCATCATCTAGGCTTGCCATTAGCCCATCCACAGTGCATAAACACTGGAACCAAACTCCCTTCCTCAAAAAACTATGGACGGGGAGGAAAAGATGGCAGAAATGGGTCTCCACAGTGATGCTGTAGGAATTTCCCCATATCCAGGGGTTATTTTGTAGAAAAATAGGTGCAGGAGCTCATTAGCATACTTCATTAGCATAACTTATTTGCATACACCACACACCCTGACATCACCAGAAGTGTGTCAGAAGGGAACACCCACCGCTCAGGCTCCACTGGACTGTTTTTGATTGCTAGCTATGGGGGCGGGGGGAGGAATGTGCAGATCTGTCCTTGCAGGGGAGGGAGAGCTTGTACCTGAATAAAACTTGGTCTTAAAGGTGCCACTGGACTGTTTTGGGCCAGGGGGGCGGGGGGAGCTCTGCAACTTACCTGGCTGCTTCTTGCTCTGATTGAGGGCTGCTGGGAGCAGGGGGTGGGGCTTGTTGCATGTGCCCGCCCCCTGGGCTCTTTACTGCCGGAGCTCCGTTCCTGTGCGCTCCTGCAGGAAATGACCCCTGCCCATATCTCCATGTTCTTTACCATAGTGATTAGAGAAAATTGTTAGAGCATCACCCAGAAGTGATGACACATCCTCTGCAAACTCCACCCTCTCAGGCACTACTCTCAGAATCTCCCAGCATTTGCTGAGGTAGTGCTGACAACCCTAGCAGAGTCTTGATTTCCCTAGAATTCTTCCACATGCCCCTACTTGTTCTCTTTCTGTAATGATTAAGGCACCATTCAATCGTGGCTGTCTTAAAAATGATACTGCTGGTTTTCTACCCATAAACTACTTAGGGACCCTTTTATTTGTCTTGCTGGGACTCTTCCTCCCTGCCTCATGATGTCTACAAACACATTAAAATTGTTCCCACTGCACAGCTGTGTCTGATTTCCCCCCCTTAATTCAGAAGTAAAGACAAGTAACTCCAAATCACCATCACCATTTGTTTTAAATCCTAAGTGCTCAAAACTTAATTTTTGTCCCTTTATTGTATGCTGTTGAAGATCAGCCGTTGCTGAAATGGCAGTGTTTCTTTTGGAGCCAAGCTTTGCTTTCAGATAAAATGCTGTTTTTGGTGCTTGTGTGAGGCCATCTGTGAAATCCAGTGCTCTGTTAGATTAAGTGCAACCTCCCAAGTCCCCAGAGATAAGCTAGAGGAGATAGCGTCAATTTTCTATTCAATATAAAACTTAACAGTTTGAAATGAAAGTGTGTCTATCTCCTCCCTGCCATGCTTGGTAGTAAAGGGGTGCACCCCCCAGCAACTCTGAATCCTCAATGAATCCACCACCTTCTGTTGTGAGGACCTGAACCTGTATCTCCAAACAGGATTATCTATTAAGTACTTGACAGAACTTCTTAGACGTGGAGGAATGAACAGATTCCCTTGTACAAACTATTTCTGTGTAGTGTGCATACACCAAACAACCCTGCAAATTTAACAACTTTGTATGCTTCAGAGAATGATATTAACATGTGATTAATAATGGGTCTATTTCTCTTCTGAGGGGGGTTATCACTAATTCCCATCCTCTTCTCTCCTCAATGTCCTTTGAGACAACACTCAAAAGGTGGAGCAAGAATTTTGAAACACAGATTTTTTAATATCTCCCCCCCCCCCCTGATGATGATGATATTAGATTTATACCCCCCAGCTATATTTTTGTCCTGCTGTTCTTCCAAAGGGTTCAGGGTTGTATCCATGCTGTTCCATTTACCCTCACAGCAACCTTGAGAAGTAGTTTAGGCACGGAGAGAATGACTGGTCCAATCACCCACAACACTTTGAGGCCGAGAGGTAAACTCCGATCTCCAAGACCCTGGTCTGACACTTTCAGCACTGCCCTGCATTGGTTTTCTATTTTTTTTTTTTAAAAAAAAATACTGCAAGTCATTCAGAGCGCATTTTAAGTAGAAGGGAAGGGTATAAATTTTATAAATAAATATTTTAAAATACCATATTTACCTTTAATGGGCAAAGAAAGGTTAAGGAGCATTTTGTTAATTTCATTCTTAATCTGGTTTTCATTCAAGGAACTCAGGGTCTAGGGATACCAGCCTCCAGGTGGGACCTGGGAATCCCCTGGGATTACAAGTCATCTCCAGATAGGAAAGATCAGTTCCCCTGGACAAAATGGATGTTTTGGAGGGCTGATTTTATGTCATTGTATTACACTGAGGTCCGTGTCATCCTCAGGCTCCATCTCCAAATCTCCAGGAGTTTACCAACCTGGATCTGGCAACCCTACCTCCTCATCCCCTGCAACAGCCTTGTGTGGTAAATTAGACTGAGAAAGTGTGACTGATTCAAGGTCACCCAGAAAGTGTCATGGAAAATAAGGAGAGTCTTCTTGGTTCTCTCCCTATCTCCTGCTTTTCTTCCATCTTTCCCTTTCCTGTTCTTTTACCCACAGCCAGACTGTGTCCTACTAAAACAGTGGGAAACTATGATAAAGTTTTCCACATGCCCTCCCACCTGTTTGCACAGAGGAAAACAAGGGACAGAGCATTGCATGTTTGCCACCAAATAGCCGATTCTGTTGCTAGAGTACCACAGCAGAGTCATTGGGATGGAGAAATAAGATAAAAAATGACTGAGAAGGGAAAGGGCACCTCCATCTAACTTCCCAGCATAAGGACTGACCTTCTGGATAGGCTTTTGGAGGAAAAACGGGTACACCTACAGGCAGTCATGGAGGAAAATGGGTATAAATTACTCGGAGGGCACATGCTTTATCATATTACCATTTATGTTACCCAGTTTGGGGAAATTAGCTTTAATTGGAGACACAGTGAGAGACGGGTAACTGGGGATCTCCACCTATGTCTGCCAGGATATTTCCTTAGAGAACTCTCAAAATAAACCAGGCTGAAGTTCAACCAAAAAGGTGCTTTGCACACATAGTAAGAAGAAAGAGACCAACCCAGGTATTTGGTATAAACTGAGGCTGTGATCACACACACTCAATAATTCACTTTCAATCCACTTTTAATGCACTTTCCAACTGGAATTTTACTGTGTGAAGTGGCAAAATCCAGTTTGAAAGTGCACTGAAAGTGGATTATTGTGTCTGATCACAGCCACTGGAGCTGAACTGGGGATCTTTTGAATGAAAAGCAGGCCTTCGATCACATTTAAACTGGCAAGAGCCGCAACTCGTCAGGCAACAGGATCCCCAAATCCCTTTCCTGATGTTAAAACAGGGTGAACCACTGAGCCCCTGGCACAAGCCAACCTTAACACGGCCATTGCCAGGCAGCAGACATGCTAACAACCCCAAAGTGAGCCAGCCGCCTCTAGCCATGGAGCATGAGGGGAAAGCCACTCCAGGGTGTATCACAAGCCCCTAGCAGTCCCCATTCGAGACCCATACCAAGGTATTGTTTGTGCTAAGCGCACCAACCCCCCAATCAAGGAGAGGGTCTGTCAGTTGGTGTCCCCTGTCATCAGCAAAACCAGGCCAGATTCCTGCCAATACCCTAGCTAAACAGCACTGCCTTGGTGCCAGTTCCCCTGCCACAATGACAGTGGGAGGTAGGCAAAAACATCCTCTTTTCAGGGCAATCTAAAGAGGGGTGAAAAATTCCTACCCAGCACCAAAACTGGCAACCAGCGAAACTCAGCAGAGCTCTTTTTGTAGCAGGAACTCCTTTGCATATTAGGCGACACACCCCTAATGTAGCCAATACTCCAAGAGTTTACAGAGCTCTTCTTACAGGGGCTACTGTAAGCTCTTGGAGGATTGGCTACATTAGGGGTGTGTTGCCTAATATGCAAAGGAGTTCTTGCTACAAAAAGAGCCCTGCGAAAGCCTACTTTGTTGAGGGAGGGCCAATTGCAAAAAGACTGTCCTGATGAGGGGGAGCGCTGTGCTAATAAGCACTAAGCTCTTCCCCCAGCAGAATACCCATATGGGTGGGAATCACCCTAAAAAAAGGCCTCCCTCCATCCATATGCAACCAGTGGGCTGCCGTCTGTTAGGGCTGTATTATTATAAAAGAATAAAAATAAAACAGGCACAAATAACACAGAGAAAACACACAAACTGGCTAAGAGGGAAAATAAGGGATGATTGGGGAGAGAGAGTTTGGACAGGTGATATTTACCAGTCCAGAAGGAGAAGGTTTGTGGAAGTCAGTGAAATGGACTGTGTTTCATGAAGAGAGGGGAGGACCAACACACAAGAAGGAGTGTATGTATGGAGCCAAGAACACACACACTATGGAACAGAGTGCTGGCTGGTAGAGGAACAATTTTGCCTGGGGCTATCTGATGTGTTTGCCCCCCCATTCCTTGATCCTCTTTTTGGAGGTAAACAAAGATCTTGGGAAACCCATGATAGGCTTACCTGACTTAGACTATGGGTGTTAATGGCTTCTTGATGACCCTTGAATACAGGATGAGAGAAACAATTGGGCTGTATGAACAGTGCTAATTAGGGTGAGTGAGTAAGGAGGTGGTATGACCGAATGTGGACGAGGTTAAGTCAGGGCGAGGTAATATTTTCTCAGGAAACCCATTGTTTAAATTATGCATCTTTTTTTAGCATCGGGAGGAAGGTCATTAGCTTTGCCCACCCTTTTTGTCTCACCTGCCACGATATGTGTCTGGACTTGTCTCTGGCTGACATCCATGTTTTGTTTTGGGTAGTTTCCATTTTGTTTTTATTTCGAGGCCAGGCAGTGCAGTGCACATATGATTTGGGGGTGATATTAAAGAGGGGCATTTATTTTGCTCTCTCTCTCTCTCTCTCTCTCTCTCTAAGCACCAAACCGCTTCCTCTGTGGGAGGAGGGGTCTGACTGTTAACAATTATAAAGAAAGAAAGAGGAGGAGGAAGAGGATAGATTGGATTTATACCCCACCCTTCACTCAGAGTGATTTATAATCTCCTTCCCTTCCCCTCCCCACAAAGGACACCCTGTGAGGTAGGTGGGGCTGAGAGAGTTTGAAAAAACTGCTCTTAAGCGATCAGTTCTAAGATACCCATAACTGACCCAAGGTCACCCAGATGGCTGCATGTGGAGGAGTGGGGAATCAAACCCAGTTCTCCCAGATCAGAGTCTACGCTCCTAACCACTACACCAAACTTAACCAAAATAAATCTCTCCTTATATATAATTGAATAGTGGGTGCCAAAGTTCTAATTCTAAAATGCACTCCCTTAGTGTATGGCTGATGGCACTGCTCCTCAGCATATATCACCACCAATCAGAAGGCAAAGCCCGGGTCCCGCCCACACCACAACTGCTGCGACAACCTGGTCTTTTGCATATGGAAGCTGATTGGACTTCACTCCATTCCACACCTCAAACTCCCCCCCACAAGGCAGTTGGAATGTCAGTTACATATGGAACCTGCTGTATTCTGGTGGTGTGCAGGTCCCAGGTTCATGTTTTAAAAGCAGACTGACACTGTTTGCCCAAAGCCAGAGCACTCTCCCAGAGCCTCTTTCTAGATCTCGTTGTATTTATTTCCACAACGGGCCTTATTTCTAGTAAATAAATAAAAGAGTAATTTAGAGATGTTTCGGGAAGTTGTATTCAGAGGCCCCTCATAATCTGAGATCCCAAATTGCAGTTTACTTCACTTGTTCACAAATCCAGCTCTGGCTGTTGTGATTTTTAAAATAACATATAAATTGCCTTGAAAACTTGTATCCATAGCAAGGAAGTAATTTATAAATTTGCACTAAGGCCATGGAAACAATGCTGGAGAATAGATGATCTGGAGGGCAAGAACCTAGCAGATCGAGAGGAAACCATTCCTTTCCTTTTTAATAATATGGCTCTTTTGGCCTCAGCCTTAAGCCTAAGCGGAATAGTGGAAAATAAGAAACAGCAGTATATATATTTTTTTAATTTCCAGCATTGTGTCAGCTAAGCTGCCAATAGTATGGTGTATGTTTCTCTTTACTGTGCATTCTTTCCCTTGCACTTAATTGCCTCTTTGCTGCAACACATATCTCTCAAGGCCACTGGAGGAGTTGCTGTGTCTGGAAGTCGTGGGAAGCTTCTCACCTACCCTGCTTTTGCAGCCGTTAGTTCTCAGCCAAATGCCCGCGCGCGGGAACCCACCTAATTGGGTACTACGTGGGAGGGGTGTATACAAATGCCCTATAACCTATTATGTGCATAGATCACCCGCCATTCCTAACAGTGTTCATGTTACTGCATCTATGGCTTTTTAATAAAAGTAAAACCTTCCTGGAAGCATGTACTTCGTTGTTTGGCTGTGGATCCTGACACCTTAGTAAAAATCCCTTTAAAATGCCTGTGAAACTGTGGTCTAGAAGATACTACTTTGGAACATAGACAGTAATGGAACCTCAATGTAAGGAACATGAAAAGGACAATAGAGGAAAATGGTCTTCAAAGTAGAGGACTATTCTGTAGTTAAAGAATCAAACCGGATGGTGGGATTAGTGTATTGAAGTGAAGCTACCCTCACTTAATAAGCCACATTAGAATTGCATTTAGCTTGCCTTGCTTTGAACATTTTCTAGGAAAATTTAAAATGTCCTTTCCCTTTCCCCTGCTATGGGCTCAGCTGGAATTTTAAGCTCTGTCTCTTAGCTCCTTATGCTTTAGATCACATTGGTCAATCAAATCTGTCTTCAGTGAAGCAAAAATATAATTCGGCACACCTTCCTATTAAGATTCGGCTAAATCCTTCATCCTTTCTCTCAAAAATACAGAACAGGAGGGACTGTTGAAATGCATTTTGAAAATGTTTACAAAATTGCCAAAATATCTCAATAGCTACAATGCAAAGGTTGATCTCTTTAGGTAGATTCATGAAACGGCAGGAAACAGTCTTCATTTGCTTTATCTGGTTATTAACATATATAGCAATAGATGATCAACTCGGTGCACAGCACGAAAGCAGAACTGTGAGGAATGGTGAAGGGCTTTTATGTGTCTTTCTTATGTTTTGCTTAATTTCACATTGGTTTGACTGAGAGAGGAGTAGGTACTACAGATGCATGATTATATTGTTCCTATAGATCTTCTAAAAGGTTATTTGCATTTGGAAGCAAGCATATTCCCTCCCTAACGTATTTAATTGAACACAAACAGAGTTGGATGCCTGCTTCTCCATTTCTTTTTTTAAAAGAAAAATAATGAACCACAGAAGTAACTACAGATGGAACATCTACTTGGTGAGCAAATGCTAGCTTGCAATACTTCAAACGAGCAGATGGATGAAAGCACAGCATAAGCCTGACAGTGCAATATACCTTGCGTTCAAGCTGAGAGCCATTAAGACACTTTATAATGTACTTTTTTGATGCTTAAATTACAGCAGTGTTAGGGAAAGGTCCCCCCCCCCCGCCATCAGAACGTTTGTCTTCATTCTGGTTGCTGGTATTTGATTATTTCAATCCCGTATCGGGATTTGATACCAGCTACCACTGAATGTTGAACATGTGAACTGGCTCTAGTTGAGAGATGGCAGAGTTTAAGGGGATATGAAAGTTTTTTCCATGTTATTTGGTCTCCAACAGCATATTCACACATGAAAATAGTCACTGGGGTGACCCAGATAAGAGCAAGAAGACAGGGTATACATGAAGTGAACAAATAAATTAAAATGTCATCTTACGTTGTGTGTGAATTGGTCCTAAGTATCACATATGGCTTCAGCAGTTCATTTAAGAATGGAAGAGTAACCATGCTGGATCAGACCACTGGTTCATCTAGTCTAGTGGCTCATGCCAAGGCACTTTCCCTTAAACCAGATAATTTTGGAGAGTTAGGAAGCCAGGCAGTTTACCTGTGTCATTTTGCTCCTATGCAAAAGCAAAGAACCAACTTGTGATGCAGTTTGGTCTGAAAGAGTGAGCAATTGGCTCAAGATCGCCCAGTGAGCTTTCATGACAGAGTCAGGATTCATTTTATTTATTTATTCTTAGTTTATTTAGCTCCTGTGACCAAAGGTCTTAAGCCTAACTACAACTGCAATTACAAATAGCATAATATCAAAAAATAGTTATTAAAAATTACACAGGAGAATGAAACGATTAAACAGTAAGATCTAGGTACTAAAACCCCATCAAATCATGACGTTTTAGGATTAAAATTAGTCATAAGATTAGTGATCCAAATTAGGACGCAATAGAACCTGAGTAGAAAAATCTAAAATACTTGAAATTTATTGCAATTAGAGGTCTAATGGAACAGATAATTTTGGAATAGTTTGCTGGCATTTCAAGGAGATTACAGTTGCTAAGTATTTTGCTACCAAGCTAGTTATTTCAGGAACAATGTCCTCCAGTAAATGAAATAACGCCCATGACTCCCAAGGGAGGTGGTATTTGGACAGGATCGAGCAGATCCAATAGGACCTAAGTGCTGACCATTGAGGACAAAGCAGTAAAAGATGCACCAGTGACTCAATCACACCAGATAGGCAGTTGCATAACCGATCTGAATAGGGAATTTGCGCAAATCACTCCATTAGCTCTGCAGACGGGAAAGCATTTAATCTAGCTAGGGTAAAGGCATGTCTGTAAGTAGGAGTTGTGAGAGAGCTCAAATGTGCAGGAAGAATGTTAGGCGGAGGAATCCCTAAAGTAGGGATTCAAACTTGAGTCTTCCAGATCCAACTGCAACATCCTAATCTCTACACCACACTGCTTTTGCCATCTCAATCTCTAAAAAAGAAAAAGGAGAAATGGAACAACAACAGCACTGAGTTAGAATTGTTGCTAGGATAAAATGGAGGAGGGAGGGAAGAATGACGTAAGCTCCTTTGGGTGCCCATTGGGAAGAAAAAACAAGATATGCAAGGTATGCGGGGGCTAACCACTTTACTCTTAGTGATACTGTACCAAGAGACCAAACTCAAGAGGTGCTTGCTTTGTGTTGTCAAATAGCTGTGTCAATTGTGTTGTCATTAGACACTCCCTCCACCATCAGTGGGTTGCCAGCATTTCTTCTAATCCTTACTCTCTTACTTTCTTAGGAAATTCCTCCCATTGATTCAGCCTCAGTCATTCATGTCTGGTAGAACCTAGAGACCAACAAGACTTCCAGGGTTATAAGCTTTCAAGAAATTTCTGATGAAGGGAGCTTTGACTGTTGAAAGCTTATACCCTGAAAGTCAGGTATATGATGAAGAGAGTTTTGACTCCCCAAAGCTTAAACACTGAAGATCTTATCGGTCTCTCAGGTGCTACGGGACTTGAATCTAGCTGTTCTATTGCAGACCAACATGGCCACCCTCTGAAAATAACTTCAGTAATGGGATATTCTGAATAATTGACCTACATGAAAATGTTGCTCACCAAGATTCCTCTAATGGCTATTTTCTGTTACCCCAGCAGTACTTCTCTTTTGCTCTCTTTTTTACAAAAATTACTTCTCTGCTCGTTATAATCACATCCAATTTCACATACTTACCTGTTTTACCAAGGGAAACCAGCAGTGAAATTCTATTCAGAGTTTTTTTTCAAGTCTAAACCCACTGAAATCAATAGGCTTAGACTGGATTGATTCTGCATGGGATTGCACTGTGAATGTGCAGTCCTAAATACATCAACTAGGGAAGAAGCTGCGCTGAGCTCAAGGGGACTTACTTCTGAGTAAGCATGCTATGGATTGCATACACCCTTCTAAGCCGATCAGACTTCAATGGATTTTGAAAGGTGTAAATTTGTTTAGGATCGTACTGCACAGCAAGTCACACAGATTTGCACTCTTCTAGATATTTGTCCTAGACTACTTGCCTGAAAGGATGTACATCAGCATAATGTCGTATTTTCTTCTGATGAGACAGTATTGTTCCGGCATGTTTATTTCCTACATTTCTATGTCACTTTTCTACCCTTCTGCAAAGCCCTCCATTGTGGTGCCCAAATGATTTCTATCAGAGTAGGTTTAAGCATATACATGGGCTGTGGTCAGACTGGTAGTTTGAAGCGCAAGGGAGTCGTAGCAAAAAAGTCCCGAAACAACTTGTTCCGGGTATTCCCGGTCAGACTGCACCGACTGATGCGGGAGCATACCGGGGAGGAGGCGCAAGGGAGCGTTCACACTGTTTGTCCACCCCTGGCAAAGGCGTGGCTGTAAGTGGCTTTTTCTCATCCCAGCAACGTGTGCCTATGAGCATAGGCGCATAGGCGCACAATTATCAATGTGGCTTGTTCGCATGGCTTTTAGCATTCACACTTCCAGGAAGCGGGATGGACACTCTCTCCAGGGTTTGCTACCACTTTCACCTGGTATCTTTTAAACTCGGGAGGGAAGCATTACAAGATGGGTTGAGTATGGCAGGGGAACGCCTGACAGATGTGCCTGTGTGAACGGCCCCTTTAATCCATTTGTGAATGTTTCTGAAACGTGCCTATATCGGACCAAACTGCCAGTCTGAACTCGGCCGTGATTCTTCCATTGAGACCTTTGGGATGTTAAAGTGATCAAGTGGACAGTGCCAGAATCTTCAATGTCCCTTAAAAACAATACATTATCTTGATTTTAATACACATGATCACCTTTTATAGATAATTGATGGAAGTTTAGAGGACTAAGTAGGGCAATCAAGGCAAGGCATGCTTTTTAAAGGCTTTTCTGTGCATTCTATGCATTCCATGGCTCTAAATTCAAATGTGCGTTGTGTGTGTATGACCCATTCATTTGCATATAAAAGAATATGGTTTACAAAAAATAAAATGAGGCAATCAGAGATAGCCTTCCTAAATGGCAAAACTGTAATCAGAGACAATCTTACTAAACTGTGAAATCAAAGAAACATTAATCATATACTGTGGTGTCTTCATGCCATTCATTTCCACACTAGAGAGTGTGAAAATATCTACTATTTCTTGCTATTGCCTGGATTTTTAAATGCTGATTTCAGTGGGTTTTGTGGACAGAATCCATCCAGCTTTAGAAGGATAGTTCTTCTGGAACTAACAGACAGTCGATGGATTGTAGCTGGAATCCATTCAGCCTGCATATATGGAGAACATGGAAGCAGAGTAAGGAGTGAACAACAGAAAAAGAGGATGAAGATAGATCGGTCAATTTATTCCCCTCTTCTCCTTTGTCTCCTTTGTCTCAAGCTGGTTACTTCTAACATTTGACTGTGGATGTGTTTGTCACATTCTTCAGTTGCTGGGCTGCATCTAGCCCACTTTTTAACTCAGTCTTACCCAGTCCTCCTCCTTCCTATAGCCACCAGCCTGCATGGTTTTCATCTGTGCAGGTCCCATAATCCTTGGCATGGCCTTTTCGGCTGGTCAAAGGAGAGACCTCTTCTTTTTTTCATCAGAAGATCAGTTGGATCCAATCCACTGTCTAAAGGGCTAGCAGTCATTCTGTGTACAGGTATGATATTCGGGTTGAGAAAAGTACATCCATTTGTAGCAGGGAGGATGTCTGGGAACACCTCTTTGCCATCTGAATGAAATTTGGGCTAAGATTCTGTTTCTCCTATGTTACAGGTATAGCCTTCAATGCAAGCTGAGAACCAGTTTGGTGTAGTGGTTAAGTGTGTGGACTCTAATCTGGGAGAACTAGGTTTGGTTCCCCACTCCTCTACTTGCAGTTGCTGGATGACCTTGGGCAAGCCACAGTTCTGTCAGAGGTGTTCTTGAAAACAGCAGTTTCTGTCAGAGCTCTCTCAGCCCCACCTACCTCACAGGGTGTCTTTTGTGGGGAGGGGAAGGGAAAGGAGTTTGTAAGCCACTCTGAGACTCTGAGTGAAGGGCAGGGTATAAATCCAGTCTCCTCCTCCTCCTTCTGGACAGCCCTCATCCTGTAGCCATAAGTGAGCTGAGTCAGAGAAGAATAACAGGGTTCTCTGGTAAATTTGTCCTTTTGCTTGTCTAATTTATATTTTTATGTGTTTCTTTGTAAGCTTCCTCATGAGGAGAGAAGTGCAGTAGAAATACATAAAACCCCATAAATCTATCTGGCACTGGTAACAAGAAACCATGAGTGGCAAGAAAGGAAGAGTAAAAAGTAGAAAGGTTATGCCACACCAGCTGATCCTCTTGCTTGCTGTCACCCACTCTCTCTCACACACACACCCTGCTTCGGAGGTTTGCCATCCATATGCAGTGTGCTGGCAAGGTCCAGGAGCCAATGGCTGCAGAAGTGGCAAAAGCCTGAAGAAAAGTAACTTTGTCCTTTCCATGCAGATTATATTTGGAACAGAATGATACTGCTTCTGAACCTGTTTAGGAAAGATCTTGCGTTTACAAGGCACAATTCCTTTTAGTGCTCCTAAAAAAAAAAGATTCAGAAATCTAACTTGTCACTTTCTGGCTTCCCTCCATAACAAGTTTCATAGACAGAGGGAATGTCACAGATCTTGGAGCAGATAATGGCATGGGACTAGATTTGCCCCATCAGCCCCTGATAGAAGACATGAGACAACCAAGCTGGGGTTCAGCTAGTTTATATAAATGGCTGGTCTGAGTCAGCAAACTGGTAAATACCTTTATGGTAGGCAGCCCAGTGGCTGCTATCATGTGGGCAGCTCTACCCTGGACCGAAACGTGGCCAGTAATTTTGCCAGGTATGTTTATGCCTGTCTGCATATCTGGTATGCCAAGAGGTATCAGCCCTCCTCCCCCCACAATGTAATGCACCAACAGCCAGGGGTCATTTCCTGCAGGAGCGCACAGGAGCGGAGCTCCGGCAGTAAAGAGCCCAGGGGGCGGGCACATGCAACAAGCCCCGCTCCCTGATCCCAGCAGCCCTCAGTCAGAGAAAGAAGCAGCCAGGTAAGTTGCAGAGCTCCCCCCGGTCCAAAACACTCCAGTGGCACCTTTAAGACCAAGTTTTATTCAGGTACAAGCTCTCCCTCCTCTGTGAGGACAGATCTACACGTTTCCCCCCCCCCCAATAGCTAGCAATCCAAAAGAGTCCAGTGGAGCCTGAGCGGTGGGTGTTGCCTTGTGACACACTTCCGGTGATGTCAGGGTGTGTGGCATATGCAAATAAGTTATGCTAATGAGTTATGCTAATGAGCTCCTGCACCTTTTTTTCTACGAAATGACCCCTGCCAACAGCTAAGAATTTGTCTGATGCTGCTTATTGCCAAAGGGATTCCCTCCCAACCCATCCAGCTCCATGAGCTGTTGTAGGAACATCTTTCCATCATATGATATCTTAGGGTGCTCACCGATCACGTTGAGCCACTTGCCCTATTCCTGTTACCACTAGTTATGGCATAACCAGCCTATTTATAGCATTTATGCTCCCTAAGAACAACATAAAGTAGGCAAAATAATGGTCCACTAACAGGTGCCAGTCATGGGGGATATAAATATTCTTGCTTGACACTAATGGCCACCAGCTAATCTTATGTTGCTCTATAGGTGTGTG
>NW_015159753.1:447762-450295 GCF_001447785.1 Gekko japonicus
CAGGAAATGCCTGCTTTGAGGAACACAAAACAGAAGATGAAGATGAAGAAGAGGATGATGATGATGATGATTTGGTTTTATACCCTGCCCTTCAGTACCCAAAGGAGTCTTAGAGCACTTTACAATCATCTTCCCTTCCTCTCCCCACAACAGACACAACAGGTAGGTGGGGCTAAGAGAGCTCTGAGAGAACTGTGACTGACCCAAGGACACCCAGCTGGCTGTATGCAAAGGAGTGGGGGGATCAAACCCAGTTTTACAGATTAGAGTCCACCACTCTTACCCACTACACCAAACTGGCTCTCAGTCTTATAGGGTATACTTTCAGGGTTTCCAGTGGGCTGGGTAGCCCTCCCAATCTTGCCACATATGTTTCATTCAAATTAGAAGGGACCAGGACCAAAGTTCCCTCTAAGCTGTGGAGTCTTGTGAGCAAAAATTCTACTTTGTGAGCTACTGGCATTAAAGTTGTGAGTGAGCGATTTGGCCACTGCATAAATTAGTGTGCTCTGGAGCCATCCTCCCTGAGCTGAGACAAAAATGAGTGAGCCGGAGGCTAAAAAACTGTAAGCCAGCTCACACTAACTCAGCTTAGAGGGAACACTGACCAGGACCATACCCCCCCATCATTGTAATGGTGATGACTGACTGTTATGGCATCACTTGATTTCCCCCTACCAGATGACTTCCTGTGTAAACTGTCCCACCTCCTTCTTTCTACCAGTGATAGAAACTGTCTCACCTCCTTCTTTCTACCAGTGGTCCTTTTGATGAAGGGAGTATAAAATCAGTGCTAGACCAGTAGGACTTCTCGCTCAAGATCTACCAAGCCTTGACAACATGCCCGTCACGACCCTTGAATCACCAGTACACTTATAACAAAATAGGAAAGAAATCTTTTTTTTTTTTGAAACTATAATTCTTTGCCTTGTGTCTGGTGAGTGCAGCTTTTCAGCACCTGGCATTCTGTCTAATGTGAATGTGTCACTCACCTCACAGTACTGTGCTGCTACTGCTGGGCCAACATGTCATATTGCTGCTACGAGGCTGACATGCTTGACATATTGAAAACTGATGTGCTTGAGTGCATGGTTTTCATGTTCTTGAGCTGCTACAATCTATTAGTGTAGGGATGTTATTTCTGCTTGATTTCTTCCTACCCCTTGATGTTACTTTGCCAAGATTTTTGGAGGGTAGATGGGGGAAAACTCATTTTAACTTTTTTTCAGGTGGACACCACTTTGCAAAATGCATCTCATCATTTAGTTTGACTTAACTACAACAGCTCCTTTAAAAAAGATAGAGCTGTTGCTGATTGCTCTGAAATATGAATAAATATGGATTACTATTTCCAGAGGATTTTAGCAATTTTTCCAACATCCAGACGTATTTCTCACAACAGAATTGTACAATCAACAGAATTTTTTAAAAAAGAAAAAAACCTTTTAACTTTTTGAAAAAGTAATTAGTTTTATATTGCTATAACTTGATGTGGTCATATGCAACATAATACAGAGTGTGAATTACCTTCTAAATTCAAAATAAATCATATTTGAACTCTGGTGTTATTAAAATTGAACTAATTAAATTTAACCAAATGCATTCATATCTTTGGGATGTTATTAAAATCTTATTAATTGAAACAAAGCCTTTACTTTAATTAAAGAAAAAAAATAGTTTATCGGAGGTTTAATTTAAACATGTGCTGGGGTGATTGACAGTGCAATCCTAAACAGAGTTTTACTCTTGTCTGCAGTGGGCTTAAATGGGCATAACATTGCTTATCATGACATTGCCTGACCATCAGGGATCTGCAAAAGAGAGCAGTTTGTAAAACAAATCCGTTTATATTGGAGAAGATGAATACTAGTACCTGTCCCTATTATAGCTGCTCATACAGAGCAGATCTATCCTCTTGAACACACATATTAATGTGGTAAGGGGGACTGTATATGCCAACAAAGCTCAAAGCAATATACCATAAGTACTTTAGATGCTGTCAAGAGGCTTAAATCTTGCAGAGTCACTCAAGGCGGAATGGTAACTTCTGCAACATCAGACTCTGGAGATCATTAATTCATAGGGTTGCCAAAAGTTGGAAGCAACTTAATGGCACTTAACACATATGGCACAGTTGTTACCATGTGTGTTTGCAATTGCCTTTTTGTCTGTACTGTGCTTATGCTGTATTGGTCAAATGACTGTGTATCTGTGCATTTGGGACTCAGGGATCACTGAAGCTGTGTGTTTGAATGGCTGGCATTGCACCTCATGCTGCCTATGGATGGGCATGGCTTGAGCTGCCTGCCACAAGACACATGCCTCCCTGGAATTTCCCAGAGTGCCTCTGGACAAAGGAAACCAGCGCCATTATGCACAATGAGAGACTTGGAGAAACAACAGGCTTTTCCACCATTGCTGAACTGTGGGAAAGCACACAATTCTCCCTGGTATCTGGTTTTGGAATCACAAAGACAACTTCCTCAATTGCCTATGGACCAGGCGCGTCTTCTGCAAGTCAAAGGTTGCCAAT
>NW_015159753.1:450564-455033 GCF_001447785.1 Gekko japonicus
TCCTGCTGATTGTTTTCTATGAACTATTGTAACTAAGGATCTTGAGAGAATCTGTGTATGCATCTGTGTTCGTATGCTTGAGAACTGTTTAGTAAAAGGCAACATTTATTCATAAACCTAGTGTGTTGTCTCAATACCTGGGAGTTAGGAGCGTTTCGTTGGCCAATCTGACCTCTGTATACACTGGGACAAGAACTCACGCCACGCCCACTGTTGTAGATAATTCAGAATTGGGCTCCCGGAACCGTCCTTAGAGGAGGTTCGGTAACACAGTGGCCAACATTCCATCCCGCATGTGTTACTTGGAAATAAGGATCAATGAGAACCTCTCCTCTCTCCAGCTTTGTTGGCCTGCCCTAAGCCGCCCTCCTGGGTTCAGCTGGTGAGTCACCCAAGACCTCAGAATGGGAAGAGAAGGGGGTTGCTTCACCTGATTCCTTCTCTATCCCAGGACAGCAGCTCTCCACAGACACTGGACTTGGCCCTTCCTTTCTCCTTGGCCTCTTACAGGAGCCCATTTTAAAAGAGGCTATCTGTCCTCACCCTTCATCACTGTCTGCCAGTGCCCACCTCCCCAGACCCATCAGGCCTATTTCTGGGGAGGAGGAATTGCTCTCTTCTCCCCTTCTCCTGCATGATTGCCAGCCATCCCTCTTCCTTGAGCATCCCCCAATGTCTGTGTCCTAGACCTTGCTGGGATAGGCCATAGATCCTCAGGGTCCACCCCTGCTTACCATGGATTTGCCCTTCCTCAGGCCTATACTTTGTGCATATCAGGACTTAGACCAGCCTGGAGGTGTTGCATGGAAACTCACCACCCCCACTGAGACCAATTCCTTTTTTGCACCAGAATTCCTTTGGCCTTCAGAAGTCAGAGGGCTGGAGAAATCCAACCAAGTAGACATGAAGGAAAGGTCTCTAGATTAAGGCAGGAATTCCCCCTAGGTGCTTTCAGGAGGGCATGGCCTGACTGCCTGAACACTCCAAGAAAACATAAATCAAGCCCTTGTTTGCTCCTCCAGAGCTCCTGACACAGAAATGATCCACATTTGCAGAGCAATAACCAAAGTTCCTAGAATCTCCTTGTCAAGGTTTTTCTCTCACCCCAGCCCAGGGATGGGAGTTAAACCAAGCATTCAGCAACAATTAAACAAACCCCAGGAGAATGTCTGTACACTCTCCTGGCTTTACCAGTAGTCACTGCCACCAGGATCTCTCACAAAAGGTCCCCACGAAAGATCAGGAGCAGAGACCCCAACTCCTGCCTGATTTATAGGATTTACCAACTTTACCAGCTCTGTACAAGGGCTGCAAACAATTAATTGACACAGTGGTAGCCTCCTTAGGTGAATGGCTTAGACACAAGATTCAGGCTTAGAAATCAGGTTGCAACAGAGGAAACAAGTCCAGATAATATTGATTATATATTATCTTTATTCAGTGCAAACATATGCATATAACATGAGACTAGCAAAAGATAAGAAAACAAATGATATCTATAGCTTGTTCAGCTCTAACTACACAATAGAGGTATTCCATAGTTACCAGGCTTTTAGAGGTATCAGATGATTCAGTGTGCAAATAGTCCAAGGTCTCACTAGGGAATCTTGAAAAGGAACCCCATGGTGCTGTGGGCAGCTAAGTCCAGCTTGGCTGCCTAGTAGGCTCACTCCATGTTAACAGCACAGTTGACAAGCACGCAGCCCATCCAAAAGAACTCTTTATTTCCAGAGGGGAACTCCTCTTTTCCCATATGGATTATTGCAATTATACCCCTTCCGTCACCACCAGGTATGGCCATTACCCTATAGTGAGAGAGTGGGAAGGCGTGTACAATCTCTGGTTACCATGCATTGCCAGCCAAGGTATATTTTGATTGGCTAGGAGTTGGGCATCCTGTCTGCAGTTCAGTTACTCCAACTCCAGCCTCTTCAAGTGTCTATGTGTCATGTCAGGGAATGCTTTTTATGTGCTATTGTACTGGGCATAGCTCTCCCCATGCTTGGGAAGGCACCTACATGTCTCTCTGTCCCAGCAAAGGTGTCAAAGTGTCTTGTATATGGATATGAGGCCTGGCCCTCTGGCAGGCCATCTGCACAGGTGACAAAAATCACACGGCAGTGTCACCAGCTAAGGCCATCTGGCCCAGGCAGGAAGAATTCAGAAAATACTTTTTCTGTACACTCCTTCACAATACAAACTTCCTTGGTAATTCAGTCATAAGCCCAGAAAGGGCTATCAGCCTACTCCTGGCCATTGGTGGCAGGAATGAGTCACGCCCCACCACCCATACTAAATCAATCATCTGCAACCAAAACCATATCCTGCACATCTTTTGGTATCCCTTTTTACCACAGTAAATTTGAAATGTCCTGCTACAGCTCAAATCCTAATTCTCATATCAACGGGATCTTGGATCTTAAGGGTACACCAGTTCCACTAAAGAGCTGCTGGACTGTGCACTTCTGGTGCAATGCCATCATATATTCTAATTCTGTACCAAATGTGGTCAATAGAGGGAACCTAGGTGCATAAGAAGGGCAACTCAAGACCTCAATTTTTGTAACTGGCTCCCTTCCAGGACATTCTTCCTATAGGGTTGGCCAGGTCCTACTTGGCTGCCAGTGGGAGGACTCCCAATTCTCCCTGTAGTTCTTCCAAAAGTGATGTCATCACATTTCTGCTGTTGGGTGTGACACTCTAGATTTTGGGCAAAACTCTATGGTATTGGGGCCTCAAAACCATACAGTTTTGCCCAAAACCTAGAGCATTGCCCCCATCATCGGAAACATGACAATGCCACTCCTGGGTGATGTCATAATGCCAGGGGCATTAGGAAAGGGTTTTTTGGGGGGTAGGTCTTCCCCCAACAGCCAGCTGGTCCATGGTGGATTAAACCCCCCAAAATAGGGGGATCCCCTGGGCCCACCAGGGGAATGGCAACCCTATTCTTCCAGCACTATTGGACCCCTCCTCTTCAAAACAGAAAAAGTGTGTTTTTCTTTTCCCAATCCTCCTTTTCTTCCTGAGTTTAACCTTCCACATCTTTCATCCCTATTCCTTAGCTCCTCCATCTTGCATTCCTGGATAATTCCAAAAGTGGTTCAACATGTTGAGAATTCTCTTCCTTCACAAGCTTTGTGACTCTGGCTGCAATCCTGACAACACTTCCCTGGGATTAAATTCCACTGAATCCACTGGGGCTTGCTTCTGAGTAAACTTGTTTAGGATTGCTCCAAAAGTGAATGTTTTTCCCCTCAAAGGTTTTTAAAGTTTCCTAGGGGTACTGGGGCCTCAAAACCATACAGTTTTGCCCAAAACCTAGAGCATTGCCCCCAACATCGGAAATATGACAATGTCACTCCTGGGTGATGTCATCATGCCAGGGGCATTGGGAAAGGGGTTTTGGGGGGGTCTTCCCCCAACAGCCAGCTGGTCCATGGTGGATTAAACCCCCCAAAATAGGGGGATCCCCTGGGCCCACCAGGGGAATGGCAACCCTATTCTTCCAGCACTATTGGACCCCTCCTCTTCAAAACAGAAAAAGTGTGTTTTTCTTTTCCCAATCCTCCTTTTCTTCCTGAGTTTAACCTTCCACATCTTTCATCCCTATTCCTTAGCTCCTCCATCTTGCATTCCTGGATAATTCCAAAAGTGGTTCAACATGTTGAGAATTCTCTTCCTTCACAAGCTTTGTGACTCTGGCTGCAATCCTGACAACAACTTCCCTGGGATTAAGTTCCACTGAATCCACTGGGCCTTGCTTCTGAGTAAACTTTCTCCAAAAGTGAATGTTTCCCCCCCTCAAAGGTTTTTAAAGTTTCCTAGGGAGATAATTTAAAGTATATATAATTACATGTAACAATGGCCTATTTTATGCCTGCTGTAAAGCCACTGAAGAAATCCAAAGGCTGGATTTGTCGTTACACTTTATAATTGGTGTGTATTTTCAGAGCACGCTAGGTTATTATTAGAAGGATAATTACCGTTGACACTTGCATACTATGGGGATTATGTTAATTACAGTTAAATATTATATTCTCCAACAATTATCTTTTTCTCAATTGTTCTGAGAAATATAGAGCTATAGGTTATAAAAATTAATGACCATTTCCCCATATACTATACTTTAAGCACAATTAGTGAGTGGGTGTTTGTGACCAAAGAACCCATTCATCCTACGGAAGTCCACAAAAATCAGGTCATAAAGAGTTATTTTTTAAAAAAAAAACAACTAATAGAAATTGAAAGAGAAAAATGCACATTAGAAATGAATTGATAAAGAATTGTAAAATCCTTTGCTATAGGAGTAACAAAAGTTAAAAGCTTTTGAAAAATGACCAGTGTTAGACACATCATTATGTGAAATAGCTGTTCTTGGCCTCTGAAATACCTCTCTGTTTCCTCTTTTATTCATTGCAAAACAGTCTCAAAGCAAAATTATTTTTATGGTGCATGTGTACTCTTCC
>NW_015159753.1:455061-484337 GCF_001447785.1 Gekko japonicus
TGTACGCTTCCGATGGCACAATTAACAGTATCTGTAGATAAAACACTAACATATGGAGAATGGAAGGACCAGTTCAATTTGACACACGTTTTCTTTTTAAAGGCTTCAAAATTAATGTCCCTTGTAATGTACTCCCTAATATTTTGCTCTTCCATTTTCATCTGGAAAAGAGAAACATTAGCAGCCTAACATATAATGTGGGATACCAGAGAACAGGACAACATATTTGCATGAAGACTTCTGTGATACAGACATACCCAAGTGCTCCCAATATTTATTTCCTTTGGGGGGGGGGACACATTGAGTGGAATCCAGCCAGCTTTTCAACTGGAGAAAAAGGGAGCAGAGAATCCCCTTTGACCATGCTGGTGATCATGAGACTTGTGTTGACAAAAAAAAGCCATGTTAGCTGAAGACTGTAGTAAGGAGGAGACTTAAGTGAAATTGAGCAAAGCTGGCTGGATCCAACCCATTTATATTTTTCAAAAGACTTCAAATATCATTTAAGTGTCTCAAACTCTTCAACTGAAGACAAGGTCAGTTATCTGAGAGTTTACTTGGGTGGAATAGTTCTATAGGCAGGCTCCCCTCCAAAATGAAACCAGTGAAGTCCCCAGCTCTGATGGGCTGTAACTGTTTTGCCTTACAGAAGTCATTTGGAGCTGTTTACTAATTTGGCTGTATTGTACTACATATCACACAAAAACCTTTCCTTGACACATAGCTGTGCAACATAGATAAACCCAGTGACAGGGGTGTTGGTAGGACCCCGATGTTCCTGAGTACTGCTCTGTATCTGACTCCAACAAAGAAAAATGAAACAGCATTATGTATTAACCATGAAGGGAAAAAGAAGAAGAAACACACTGGAAATTAAATATGAACACAACAGGCAATCTAGGGAACTAACAGATAAAAATGACAAATTTTAGAATACTAATCTGAACAATTTAGAATAATTTCAACAGAATTCTCGTGTAATATATTTGAACTGAGGAGGAGGAGGAGGAGGAGGAGGAGGAGGAGGAAACAATAGGCAATCTAGGGAACTCAGATAAAAATGACACATTTTAGAATACTAATCTGAACAATTTAGAATAATTTCAACAGAATTCTCGTGTAATATATTTGAACTGAAGAAGAGGAGGAGGAGGAGGAGGAGGAGGAGGAGGAGGAGGAGGAGGAGATTGGATTTATACCCCACCTTTCACTACCCAAAGAAGTTTCAGAGCGGCTTACAATCTTTTTTCCCTTCCCCTCCCCTCTCCACAACAGACACCCTGTGAGTTAGGTGGGGATGAGAGAGCTCTTTTGAGAATTGCTCATGAGAGAACAGCTCCGAAAGAATTTATGATTGATCCAAGGTCACACCAGCAGCTGTATGTGAAGGAGTGGGTAATCAAACTAGGTTGTCCCAGGTTAGAGTCCACACTCATAACCCCTACACCAAATCCTCTCTCTCTCTCTCTCTCTCTCAAAAGGGCATGCATAGCTATGGACAGGCATGGATGCTGAACCTAGATCAAGGTAATATTGGCTAGAAGGCTCTATAGACTCCGGGCAGGGTAAACGTGACATTGATGTGGTTCAGCTTCCTCTGAAGAAAGAAAGTAATAAATGGATCTGACCAGTCACGTTACTGAGATTCCTAGGGTTGGTTAACACTATATACCTATGGTAAAAATGCTACAACTTTTCCTTTCTGGTTCAGACATGGAAACTATAATTCATTGACCATGCCTTGGAAGAAGATTCCATATCTGTAGCATATTTGTCTGAAAAGTATACCATGTCCAGTATGTTCAGAATGCCCAGAGCATATAACAATGCTGCACACTATTCAAGGTGTTAAAAACATAAGAAGAGCCCTGCTGAATAAGACCAGTGGTCCATCTAGTCCAGCATCCTGCCTCACATACTGGCCAGTCAGTTCCTTTGGAGGGCCAACAACAGGGCATAGAGACAGAGGACTTTCCCTGATGTTGCCTCATGGCACTGACATCCAGAGTTCGATTGCTTTGGAGCATGGAGATTCCCTTTAGTCACCATGACTAGTAGCCACTATTACTATTGGCCATGATGACCTGTCTTTCTTGGGCCTCATAGAAGTTAGCTTCCCTATGCCCCAAGTATATCAATACATTTTATTATCACACTGCAAAATATCACATCCTTTCTGGTGCACCTTTCTGGTGCGCTCTATTATCATGTTCAATTTGCTTAGGCAACTAAATTTAGTTTAAGCTGGATCCTCTTGAGGGTTCTCTAGTTTAGCTTTCATAATAACGCCATGCTATATAGGAATGCAAGTCTTGGATAGCTGGTTCATACACCTGAGAAGTGAGTCATTCCCATTTATTCCCTCATGACTCTTCCTTCTCATGAAAAACAAATGGGAATGTAGCTATGGAGTGCTAGTTTGTCCAGTACTGTTCTCCATGTGATCCCTGTAGCCAATGATAGGTGGGGGAGATTGCCTGGGGACCATCTGCCTAGCTGAATGAGACCCAAATTTTGCTGTTTAGTCAAGAATGTCATATTTCAGATTTCTTTATTTTAAGAAGAATAAGCTACTGCCTGAAATCCTATGAAGACCAGCTGGGAACTGAAATTTAAATCAGAAATACAGATTATACTTTTATTTAAGGATTTAAAGGCTTAGCAAAAATACTTCAGTTGGAAATGGTTATGCATCCTGAGGCTTAGCCTTCTATTTCTTTCAGCTCATTCTATTTTAGTTGAGTAGTTATAATATTTAAGGAGACAATACCACACTGTTACTTCACAACCCATTATGAGAACCATCCAGAATGAAAATCTGAAATATCATTTTTATTTTCCTACACATGAACTACAACTCTTTACAGTCCTTAGTAAAGGTAAAGGTTCCCTTGCTCAAAAGCCAGTCGAATCCGACTCTAGGGTTGCGGTGCTCATCTCTGTTTCAAAGCCAAAGAGCCAGCGCTGTCCAAAGACGCTTCCGTGGTCATGTGGCCGGCATGACTAAACACCAAGGTGCACAGAACGCTGTTACAGTCCTTGCACCACCATAAAAGTATTGTTGTATACTTGGTGTACTTAGTAGAGTTACAGAAATCTCATGCCATCCAGTCCAGAATTTTCGTACTCTTTCATTACCAGTATAGAGGGGGAAGAGGAGGAGGAGAGATGGAGGAGGAAGAAGAGGAAGAAGAGTTGCTTTCTATATCCTGCTTTTCTCAACCTTAAGGAGCCTCAGAGCAGCTTACAATCACCCATAGGCGTAATCTTCGTGGGGGCGGCAGGTCTTCAGCCCCCGCCGAAATTTTCAGGAAGGTGCTCAACCTCCCCCGGGAGCCACCCTTGCTCCTAGCACAGCAATGCCTCTGGCCCAGCCCCAGCCCCCCCCTCCCGGGAAATTGGAAAGTCTACACCCTTGCAATCACCTTCCCTTCCTCTTCCCACAACAGTCACCTAGTGAGGTAGGTGGGCTGAGAGAGTTCTTAGAGAACTTACTGGCCCAAGGTCACTCAGCAGGCTTCATGAGGCAAAGTGGGGAATCAAACCCTGTTGTCCAGATTAGAGTCTGTGGCTGTTAACCACTACAACACACTGGCTCCTTAGAGTGTCAGGCTAGCATCTGGGAGACTCAGGTTTGAATCCCTACTCTGCCATGAAAGCTTTCTGAGTGACTTTGGGCCAGTCACATTATCTCAACCTAACCTGTTACCGGGCTGGGTTGTTTTTTTGTTGTTGTTATGTCCCAGCCAAAGCTAGGAGATTTTATTTTTTCCAGAAAGAAAGAAAGATACTACAAGAATAAGACAACAACAACAAGACAAGAAACAAACAAGAACAACTACAGTAATGGAGCTCATACTTTGTCCCTGGTTAACATAGAAAATAAAATTGACTCTTAATCTATACACCTGTATCTAATTATGCAGTCAATTTTAAGAGATAGAATTTACTGTTTGAGTTCAAGCTAGTGTCGACCAATAATTTTCAAAAGTTCCATCCTTTTCCCCTTGTAGCTGTAAAGTTAATTTGGCCATTTCTGCTGCTTCAAGCAATTTATGTATTATTTCTTCTTTCTTGGGTGTTTCTTCTTTTTTCCAATATTTTGCATAGAGTATTCTAGCAGCCATCACAACGTGTACAATCATATAAACATACTGGTTTTTTAAAAAATGTTGTGGAATGATATTTAATAAAAACAATTCAGGGTTAAATGGTATACTTACATCTAGTATTTTTTTTTTGCAATATTTCATGTATCTATATCCAGTATGTTTTTGCTATCTTACACAACCAGTTTTGTTTTTACATTTCCAACATAAATTTGACATATTTGGATACCATTTAGCTAAATTTTCTGGAGTCATATATCATCTATAAAACATGTTATTTATTTATTTGTTTGTTTATTTATTTTATATTTATACCCTGCCCTCCCCACAAGTGGACTCAGGGCGGCTTATACCCCTCGGCTGTTTTTGTGTTTGTGTTGTTTCTTTCTCTGCATGTGAATGTACTTCGAAGTAAAAGAATAAAAATATGATTAAAAAAAAAACAACTCAGGGCCAAAAAAAACAACAACTAGTGCTCACACATAAAAACACAGTAAAACAGAATAAAACAGTAAAACCATTGAAATCAACAAAGAATAAAGTGCTCATTAAGAACAGGAGGGTCTCCATAGTTTGCAGGGGAATATCAGGCTGCTATTAAAGGTAGTATTGCCTATAGTTGGTACATAGTCCAACTATAGTTGGTACATAGTCCGGTGGTACCAGTGTCATGTAGTATTTTGGCAGATCTTCTGTGGCCGTCCTTCCATCCCGTTATTAACCACATGATAGTGGTAGTGGTGGTAGTGGTGGCCCCTACATAAAAGCCTGGTGGAAAAGCTCCATCTTGCAAGCACTGCAGAACTGCATGAGGTCCCATAGGGCCCTGATCTCCTCTGGGAGCTCGTTCCACCAGGTAGGGGCTGCCACCGAAAAGGATCTGGCCCTGGTCACCGCAAGCCTTACCTCCTTGGGGCCTGGGAATGCCAGTCAATGTTGTGTCCCCGACCAAAGTGTTCTCCATGATTTCACTATGTTGCAAAGATAAAGTGGAAGACAGGAGGATGAAGCAATAATAATTTCATGACAAACTTCAGACAATAAAATCTTGGCTATGACGAGAAAACATCATTATAGCAAAGATGCTTCCAGCTGCATTTTAAGGATCACTATACCACTATTCTGGCCCACTGAGTCTAAATATGGCTTCAGTGGTATCTGATAATGAAATATCATGAGGTTAGAGCTAACCACCTTCTTTTGTGGTGAAAAATGGATGTGGCCTTCCATAAAATCTAATTTGGAGATCATGGGATTTGCATGGACAAAAGCCAGGCCAGATGAGTGCTGGGGTAAGAAGGAGTATTGGGTGATATTAATCAAAAAGGTAGTTTGGTCTAATTTATGGCCTTGCAGAAGTTTGCTCTCATGCACTCACCCACTTGACTTTAAAAAAAAAAATTCCCTAGCCCCCCCAATAGAAAAGCCAATTGTCTATGCCAGTTTGGTGTAGTGGTTAAGTGTGCGGACTCTAATCTGGGAGAACCGGGTTTGATTCCCCACTTGCCACAGTCGAGGAAGGGGGCCAGCTGCCAAACTGACCTAAAATGGTAAAACGCCGATCTGGCAGTGGCTGCCACCTCCATATATATTTTCTTTGTATGAAACAGCTTTTGTAAATTTTATGTTTACCTTCCACACCCTAGACTAATCCTCCATTTGTATGTAATGGCCTAAATTTTGTGCCCACTTAATCATTGATTCCTTTACAACTTCATCTTGCATTTTCATATCTAATAGCAGCATATAGATTCGCTTTATGTATTTCCCATCTGTTCCCCATAAGATCTTATCGAGCTCCTGGGGTGTATCATAGAAACCAGTTACTTGGTGTTTAACAAATCTAGAATCTATCTACACACTTTCCCACCAATTCAAACGTATATCTTTTTTCTTAAGCTGATCTTGCTTAAGTATTTGAATTTGGCTATTTAACAAATCATCCTATGTCCAAAGTAGGTCGTTTGTAAACATTATAGGGTTTGTAAAAGTTTCCACTGGTGAACCCCATTTGGGAATTTTGGTATAATAGTTTTGGGACCTCTTCCCATGATTTCACTATGTTGCAAAGATAAAGTGGAAGACAGGAGGATGAAGCAATAATAATTTCATGACAAACTTGGAAACTCTGCAAGCTTCTTCTGCAAGATTGTTAGCCGGCATTGCGGTGAGGGCAGGGTACAAATGAGATAAATAAATAATACTTATTTCCCTCACACCCCATTTCTCCAGTGAAAAGGAGTCAGAAAAAAAAGGAGACCCCCCCCCTTCTGGCAAAAGTGAGTGGAAAGGAAACCAGAATCACTTTCTCCCTCCTCATAGTGCTCCGTTGCAGGACCAAGCAACCGAGTGCTTTTTCAGGCGAGTTCCCATGATGTATAGCTGAGTGTAAGTCAAGTCATGCACTTGGGCTGTGACATAACACATGTCAGGTGTATTAGGTAGTTTGGCCCTTAGTTAATGTTCCTTGCAATCCTTGCAGTGCAATTTTATGTGTGTGAGACCCGTTTCTTTCCGAGCTCTGCTGGCACTTGAGTGTGGTTCTGTTATGACTTGTACTGTAAATCAAAATTAAAGTGTTCTTTCTCTCTCGCTGCTTTATCCTGATCTTCAGCTGCATTCCCGCCTGGACTTCCCCTCATCAACTTTATCTTCTCATTTGTGTGGGGATGAAGACTGTAAGGGGCAGAGGGCAGTGATCCTAGCTTCTTGTCATCCTTTTCAGCCATATTTACTTCTGCCCAGATTGACAATTGCACTGCAGAGTGCAGTTAATAATTGCTTGGTGGTGCAGGCACCTCTGAACAATTTATAGGTGTATAATTGTGTGTGTATTGTATATAATTGTGTACATAGATGTGTAAAGGTGTATAATTTATTATCATACATGTGTCTGTATAATTTAAAGACAATTAGAAGTGCAAAACAAAATTGTATATGGAATATAAAGAAGCAGTTTTACTTGCGTAGGAGCTTGTGAGTATTGATGGTTAGGTGTGTCAGGTGTGTGAATTTTTGTCAAGGATGTACCTGATTTCTGGTTCATTAATATGTTTGCTTTCATGTGTAGGCAGCAGACACAGGGCAACCCACACACATTATAAAGCACTCTAGTTAATTATTAAATTAATTGTATGAAACAGTCAATTAGAAATCTCATTAAATGGAAAAGATGTGCCATTGTTCTTTCAAGGTTATTCATAATGAAACCCTTATTTAAAAAAAAAAATGGTCCAGCATTATCAATGAAACCTGCCTCTGATATTTTATAAAAATTCAAAGTGGCTTTTTAAACAGATTGCATTATTGAAGGTGACTCAGTGGTCTTTAGATGCTTTATGGGTTGATGACTTGATTGAGGGGGCAGTGGGGTCATTGTTACACAATTTATTTTCAACAGTCCGTATGCTCATAAAATTTTTGAAGCACATGTTTTCTTGTTTTGCATTTAACTCACACCACAATTATTCTATTGCCTTTAATGAGACTTAAAAGGTTCATTTAGTTACCATGTTTTGGAAGTATTGTAATTTCAATTATAAACAGAGTCTGTGTACTTGTGTTTTCATAGACATAAGTTCACAGACCAGCTAATGGGTTTAACTAATAATGGTAGAATTTCAAACAAAAGCAATGCAACTGACTTTGGATTATATAGTAAAGAGATATTTATCCATCAAGCCCAATACATCATTTGAAAGACTTTTTTTTTGCTTCTCATTCTTTGCAAACCAATTACTTCTTAATACACTTTCCAATTTAAGCATTCTTTTGAGTTCATATATGCGCTCAACCATACAAAATGGAAGTAAACTACATATATAAAACAGAGGGTGCTTTCACACATGTGAAATAATGCAGTTTCAATCCACTTTAGCAACCGTTTGCAAGTGGATTTGGCCATTTTATGAAGTGCATTGAAAGTGGATTGAATGTGCATTATTTATTGTGCATGAAAGCACCCAAAGTTTCCTGCACTCTGGCAGAGGGCCAAACCAGACAATACATCTTTCAGACAGATGTTACCTCAGGGAACTAATGTTCACAAGTGTACCAGGGCCCAAGTCAGCTCAGGAGTGTGATGTGAGAGGAGGAGGAACTTCAGCTTTCCCTCTTTCACAATTTTTGAGAGTTGAAAGAGCAGTGGGGTATCCCTATTTACCACACTATGGAGATCCAAGTGTTGCCAGTGTACGTGGAGCTCAACAATTGGGCAAATAGGCCTCCTTGTGGCTGTTTCAGCTTAGGAAAATGGTGTGGAAGGGAAAGCTGAAGCCTCTTCTCCCCCTATATTGCATTCCCAATTTGAATCAGGTCTTGGGTGCATTTGGGAACGTTACTTACCAGACTTACTGTTGGTAAATCAAATCAGAGAACCCCAACCTGACTCATGGCAGACATACTGTCTAGTTTGGCCTACAGTGTAGTGTTACCAAGATGTGTAATCAAGACTGAAGCTATAAAAGGACAGTCTTGGTTTTTAATCCATAAGTGCAAGTGGAGTAGGAGCAGAGTACAATTTAACCCCACCACACAGGTGTCCTTGAAACAATGTCTTTCCTTCTGTTACAGAAATGAATGGCCCAAAAGATGTATGCCTAGCCTCAACCAGCACCCGGGCCTTTTCTGCCTTGGCCCCAGCCTGGTGGAACCCACTCCCAACAGAAATCAGGCCCTTGCAGGACTTGTTACAGTTCTGCAGGGCCTGTAAAATGGAGCTGTTCCACCAGGCCTTTGGGTAAGGTGGCAGATGTCTTCACCATCTTGGCCTCTCCTGCCCACAGTAAGTTACAGATGCTTGCTATCCTGCTAACATCAAACAGGAAGCATGTTGGACTGCTCTGGAGCAATGCATGTTTCCTTGCCGCCATCTTGTTTTTAGTTAACTGGTTTTTAGTTATATATTTATTATATTTTATTTATGTTGTAAGATGCCTTGAACCCACCATGGAATAGTGTAGGATATAAGTATAACAAATAAAGTAAGTAAGTAAAGTATTCTGCCCAAAGGGTACTATTGCCACTAGGGCCTTCACATTTGATACCAACAGTTAAATCCTAAGCAGGTTTAAACATTTCTGTGTTCATTGAAGTCAATGGGCTTAGAAGCAATACTTCCTCTAAGCTGTGGAGTCTTGTGAGCAAAAATTCTTCTTTGTCAGCTACTGGCATTACAGTTGTGAGCGAGTGATTTGGCTTCTGCATAAATTAGTTTGCTCTGGAGCCATCCTTCCTGTGTGAGCCAGAGGCTAAAAAAACTGTGAGCTAGCTCACACTAACTCAGCCCCCCTTAGGTTGGTAGCAGGCCAATCGGATAGAATCAAGGTACAATTTCTCCTTGCTTCACGAGATCTGGAGATCATTGAATTGACCGCTAAGTTTCTCCATTGTTTTATAAAACGGAAGAGTAACCCTGATCATATTAATGATTCTTAATTTATAAGTTTAAAAACTTAAGTTTAAAAGTTTGGAATGCCAGTTTATTTTATGATTCAGACATCTTTTGTATGGTCAAATCTAACTTGTGACAACTTGAGTTAGGCCTGACATAGCCACGACTATCTATTTTATAATTTCTCTTGGATTGTATTATTAGGAAACGCTTTTAATATTGTATGCCAATAAAAGGTATTTGAATTGAATTGAACTCAGGTTAAAGGGAACACTGCTTAGAAGGATATAACTCTGCTTATGGCTGTGCTGTAAGTAGTCTACTCTTATTGACGGGGATCTTATTGAATGACATAATGTGTTTCTGTGTGAAAACACCCCACAGTGACATTTCCAAGCCTGATGGTTAAGGGTACTGTTTTGACCCAACACTCCTTGTCAGGTTGAATCACAGGTCATTGGCAGTGGGAGCCAAGCCAGGAACCATGTTTGTTTGCTTGTTTATGGGTTACATGTTATATGTTTACAAGAAACTCATATTAAACATTCAGATGGAAAAAAAAACTTGGAAATGAAGAGACTTGGTAAAGTTTTTTATTTCTGCAGATAAAGAGAAGGAAAAAAAGTGGAGTAGTGACATATGTTAAAGAACATTTACATCCTGAATATATGGCTCTGAGAACAGTACAATTCTGATGGTCCAAATACAAAGACAAGCAAAAAAACCTTTGATTTATTTATTTATTTTATTTATTTACATGTGACTTCTATACCGCTCATGACCCCTACTGGGTCTCAGAGCGGTTTACAAGTGGCTTACATTATTGTAGTCAGATCCTACCTAGGGCGACAATTGTGCAGGGAGGGGTTCACTAGCAGCACCCGGACGACAGGCTTCTCTCCGTACTCGGTGGCTCCGGCGTAAGCTCGGCACTCCGGCGGGCAGGGCCCGGTAGCTCACTTCGGCCGCGGTGGGGATTCAAACAGCCATTATGGCTGTTCGCTATAGATGTTACTGCAGGTGCTGTTACTCCCTGCATATATATAATTTAGATTTTTATCCCGCCCTCCCCGTAGGCTCAGGGCGGCTAAATATATATATATTTATGTTGATTATTGCAAGAGCTTGTTTCAAAACAAAATTTTGAAGAAATCTGTATAACTGGAGAGTATAATGCAGTGTTTGATAGAGCTTTGGACAGAAAAAAACAGAAACTGGAAAGCAGAAGCAAGGTAAAGAAAATTACACACAAATCACTGTTCTTCTATAACTAATCCTTACCAAAGCAATCTAGATTAACAAACTATGACTGTAATCCAGCTAAATTCAGTTATGACTGCCCGGGGGTGGGGTGGGGGTTAAATTAGTTACAGGTGACTAATTTAATTTGTTTAATTCATCACTGGTAATAGCCAAATCTGGCTCAAATTTATTCACTCCAAGAAAGAAACTTTAGGGGAAGTATTCAGAAGAAATATGCTTCCTATCAGAAGTAGGAATGAACCACAGCATTTTGAGCAGAAGGTCTGCTAGTGAAGTAGCTCATCCCACAAGAAGTTGTGACTTCTTCAACCCAGCTCGACCTAGAGTCACTTTACACATTCCCCATAATCTGTGAAACTGTTCATTTTCATATAACAAAAGTATCTAAGTGCTTACCCATGTGTGACTTAAAGAATACTAACATAGATTTAAAAAAAACAATAATAATAGAGTTTTAAAATGTACAGAATTCTTCTTTCTCCACCAGGGTGCCCTCCCTGGGATAGCATGAGTGAGAGTAATTGGAACCATATTTATTTGCTTATTTGTTTGTCTTGTTTTGTACCACGTATTTTCACATTCTGGGGCTTCTGTTGAAGTCTGGGAAGGATGCTCCCTTCCCTTCTTGGCTTTTAAGATCATACAGACCTTTTTAAATGGGAAAAGTGAGAATAGGAGAGCATGTGAATGGAGGAAAGGGATAGAACTAAAGAGAAAGAATGAAAGAAGTGAGAAAAATATGATTGATAAGAGTTGAGGAGGGAACAGAACAATGCCACCCAGCAGGAAAGGAGAGAGACCAAACATGTCCTGACTAATATCAGAAAAATCTACAGAGAATTGATACCTGTGGAAACTTAACCACAAAGAAATGAGAACATGTAAAACAGTAATACTTGGACTGTGGTCACACGAGCAGTTTGTCATGACATACTAGTGTTACCTGTGTGGACTTAAAGGGCTCGATCAGACAACGACATCTTGTGAATTTGTCCCAGTCCTCAGCAGTCTGTACCGCTCCACGTTAGATTTGGAATAATTAGACATCAGGCAAAGTCTGGTAGTAAGGGATGGTAGTGTTTCCACTCTGTTTTGTCCAATGTCTGGAGTCCCCTGGTGTGAAAGGAACCCAGAAGGGAAGTGTGAATGGGCACTTCTGTCTCATTCATGGGTTGCAGAGCTAGCTAACAGAAGCGGTTGTTTGTTTATGTGCTTATGTGCATGCACAATGGTGAGGGTTTAAAAAACAAAACAAAATACCAGCACAGCATGTCCCATGGCTGATGCACAACACTACTGCAGATGCTTGACCACAGGACAGCCATGCAGGTAACCTGCAGTAGGGTGTGCTGTCTGGTAGGTATGTCCTGCAACACTTTAAGCTGGTGCAATTAGAGGTGCTGCCATATTGCACCAAGATGCCAGTGTGACCGCAGCCTATGAGTAGTGCCTATGGTTTCCATGATGCCCATCAAATGTGCTTCCTGGCACCCATTCTTGCTTTTCTAGCAAAGCATTTCTTCCTCAAAGCAAAGAGCCAACCTTAGCTTTCCTCCATCTCCTCTGGGCAGAAGGTGCTTCAGATGAGCCCAAGAGGCATCACCTTTGTTTCTGCAGAGAACACTGAAATTGTAGGAGGATGCTTAGCTTGCACCCTCCTAACCATTCAAGGAACCTACAAACATTTTTCCTTGGCTACAGCCCCCCCCCTGGCAGCTATTTTGCAATTGGTCTCCTCTCCCATAACACTAATTCCAAAATCAAAATCCCAAAAGTACCCACCAGCTCAGCAAGGTTGGAGTGACCTGATGTAAAGTGACTCGAGGTCCCAGAAATCCCACTGCTGTGGTGGCAGACAAGGAGCTACTGCTTTAGAAAGATCACCAGATATAATGGTGCAGGGAACAAGACCATCCTAAGTACCTGAAGACTTTCTAGCCCTGGGAAAGTGTTCCAAATGTTAGCAGAAGAAACTAGCTTTCTTCTGTATGATTTCATTTCCTCAGAATTCCACTTGTGCAGGATTTACACTCAAATATTCCCTCAGAGGGTGATTTTACCTCACTTCTGCCTAATCTCAGCAAGAGTTAGATGATCTATACATAGCAGTGTGTGAACTCCTTCCTCCCTTCTAAAACTTTTTTTCATTGAAAAAGGCCGAGGCATTAAAAGCATAAATTAACTCAGAAGCACTGGCTCACGAGAAGACAGCCTCACCATTCAACCTGTGTGCTCTCTTACGCATTGCAAAACATTAAATAAGATTAAATAAGTATTTTTTCTCTGCATATTGTGTTAATAATTGATATGGTGCTGTATCTGGATTACTTACAAGGTTAACGGGGCAATCCTGAGCAGAATTACACCTTTGTAAGTCCACTGAAGTCAGTGGGCTTTGAAGAATGTTACTCCACTTAGGACTGCACTGTAAGACCATTATTTACTTATTAATACTTCATAAATACTTTAGTTTGATACACTTACTGGTAAATTGACAGAGTCCCTAAGGGAGTATGAAATAACTACCCAATATCTTCACATGCTGAATGTTTTATTCAGATTTCTGAAGTTAGCTAACAAATATACAAGCCCGGGTGCCGACTCACCCATGGGTCCCATTGATGGTCCTGCAAGGGTGGGGAAAACTGGCAAAGGCAACACCAGGCACCACTGCCCAGATGTGTCCAGCAATGAGGGCCAGGCTGCACAGTCAGGTGTGGGGCCGGGCAGCAGCAAGAACATGAAATTTGGGCCTGCCCCCGTTCAAGGACAGGGCCTATGATGTGCTGGGACCGGGCTGTGGAAGGGGGCTGTGGGGAGGGCCACTGGGTCCAGATGCCTGGCTTATGATGGAGAAGTGGGTCCTCTAATACACAGCCCACTTACCAGAGCAGGGCTTCGTGCCCAGGACCATCCAGGGGCACATGGCCATCATTTCATTTTTTAACAAAGCCCATGACTTTGCTGATCCATGCAACAGCTTCACGGTTCGCAAGGTGGCAGAATGCTGGAGACAGCTCTCCCCTAGAGCTCCTGACCTGTGCAGGCTCCTGATGTTTGAAACCTTGACATGGCTCGTGCAGAAACATCCACTCCTGTGCTGGTCTCCTTATGAGGCTGCCTTATTTGAAGCAGCATTCACCATGGCTTTTTTTTTGGGGGGGGGGGGTCCCTGAAGGTCAGGGAATTAGTGGCAACTAACCACCCCCTGGGTTGTGGGATGTCTCGGTTGGCAGGGCAGGAATTTTTTTTGACCATCTGGAGGTCTAAGACCAACCAGCAGGCACAGTGGAATCACCTGAGTCTTGGTCCTTTGGGATGGGGAGGCCCATGCCCAGGCTTTCCTTTCCTTTTGTACCCTTAGAAGCTCATTGATTCATGAATCTTGAGCAGTAGAAAACATTCATTTCATATATTTTTTTTAGAGGCAAGGGCTAAAAGGACTGAGATGATTTTTGCAATTGCTAGAGTGATTTGGGGCTCCTTATAACTGAGCAAAAAAGCCAGGGCTTCCAGAGTATTGGGGGACGACTGGTTGAATAAAGGCTTAATATAGTGATCTAGAATCATAGAGTGTGAAGGGACCTCCAGGGTCATCTAGTCCAACCCCCTACACAAGGCAGGAAATTCACAAATACCTCCCCCTCCACACCCACAGTGACCGCTGTTCCAAGCCCAGAAGATGACAAAAAAACTCCAGGATTGCTTCCTAACCCCAAAGTGGCAATCAGCATTTCCCTGGGTGTGTAAAAAAGGGCCACAAGAACTAAGCACTGAGGCAACCAGTTCTGCCCTCCTTCTCATGATCTGCCTAAGTTCACAGAATCCACATTGCTGACAGATGGCCATCTAGCCTCTGTTTGAAAACCTCCAAAGGAGAGCCCACCACCTCCCAAGGAAGCCTGTTCCACTGAGAACCCCTCTAACTGTCAGGAAGTTCTTCCTAATGTTTAGCCGAAACTCTTCTGATTTAATTTCAACCCGTTGGTTCTGATCTGACCTTCTGGGGCAACAGAAAACAACACACCATCCTCTAGATGGCAGCCCTTCAAGTACTTGAAGATGATTATCATATCACCTCTCTGTCATCTTCTCTCCTTGCTAAACATACCCAGCTCCTTCAACCTTTCCTCATAGGACTTTGTCTCCAGACCCCTCACCATCTTTGTTGCTCTCCTCTGGACATGTTCCAACTTGTCTATATCCTTCTTAAATTGTTGTACCCAAAACTGAACACAATGCTCTAGGTGAGGTATAACCAGAGCAGAGCAAAGTGGTACCATCACATCTCATGATCGAGACACTATAATTCTGTTGATACAGCCAAAAAAATTGCTTTTATCTTTTTAGCAACCACAACACACTGCTGACTCATGTTTAGTGTATGGTCTACTAAGACCCCTAAATCCTTTTTGCACATATTACTGCCAAGACAAGTCTCCCCTTATGCATTTGATCTTCCCTAGCTAAATGCAGAACTTTACATTTATCCCCATTGAAATTCATTAAATTTCTTTTAGTTCAGTTTTCCAGCCTGTCAAGATCATCCTGTATCCTGACTCTGTCTTCTACCATATTTGCTACCCCTCCAAATTTAGTATCATCTGCAAATTTAATAAGCATTCCCTCTATCCCTTCATCCAAATCATTGATAAAAGATACTGAACAAAAAAAGGTCCCAGGATAGATCCTTGAGGCACTCCACTTGTCAGTGTCACTCCTCTCCAAGAATCTCTCATAATCTTCAAATTATCTCTTGCTGTATTTCCAAGATGTCTTGTGCTTTCAATGCCAATAAAGGTTTTGTGTGTGTGTAAAAAATAAACGGGATGGAGTGACATACATTCAACTCACGCAAGTTTGTGCTACCAGAATTATTGGTGGACTTTAATTGGCTAGACTGGAGGCCCATCTTATAGAATAATAATAAACAAATACAGAAGTATTTAGGAAACAACATCTGGCCTTATACTGTATATGTATTTAACATCTTATGTAAAAAAATTTTGAATGTATGTCAAATTTGTAATTGGAATTGTGACCACTGAGGAAGGCCCTTTGAGGGGCCGAAATGCGTTTGGTTCAGTTGCACAGCACTAACCCATCTATGTATGAATGTTGAGAAGTTTTTTTATGTCTGAATGGTATATTTTTAATGAATCTAAGTTTTAAAATGTGTACACCTGAATAAATTTTGTATTTTCATAATATTTAGTGTCAGCTTAACCCTTGTGGATCCATACCATGTAAAAATATATATCTCATAAACTTTTTTGAAAATCTACATTCCAGCAGGGCATGAAAGGCTTTTCTGGCAGTGCAACCCCACAGGACAGGCCTACTTTTCATCCACAAGGATAGCTCTCCACTCATGAGATATCAATTTACTGGGGTCCTGTGGTCGGGCATAGTGCCTCTTGGCCTCCTCCCTGGAGTGTTCAGGCCGTATTCCTTTCATATTGTGGCAGCAACTACGGCAACCAAATTGGGGCTGTGGCTGTCACATGTCCAAGCCTTTGGGAGATGATGCTCCAGGGCATATAAGACATACATCCAGCCACACCTGGCTACTGATTCTTCATGGTGGCATATTCAGTTTCAGGGTGTCAGCGCAAAGTGGTTTGGATCTGCAGGAACAACATTGTGCACTGGGCAGCAATCTACATGGCCTTGTCTGGATGGGGTTAGTATCTGAACTTGGGAGGGTGCACTGCAGATCACTTGGATCGGTTCAAGGGGGATGAGATGGGACACCCTACTGCCTACTGTCTGACAGTACATGCAGCATCACCAGTCCCCAGATGTACTGGTGATGTAACTGGGCAAGAACAGCCTGGAGGCCTGCATGGGTATCGGCTTGGCACACCAGGCTGAGGTAGATTTGCAAGCATTGTGGGGAGAGTTTCCGGCCACGACCATCTTCTAGTCCTATTGGCTTGAGAGGTACTCTTGGCATGGGGCCCTCTGCCCAGAGAGGGTTGATGTGGTGAGGAGGAAGATGATCAACAGACTGGGCAAGATTGTCAAGGACATGGGGGGGGCACAGGATTTGGGACCCAGACATCTTGCACCAGTTGAAAGCCTTGTTTCATGCAGAGGGCATTCACCTGTCTCAATGGGGGGTGGACATCTGGCTACATGGTGTTAGGTATAGCCTGCAGGATGGCTACAGCTGTAGGAGCTTTGGCGGGAGCCAGGCATCAATGCCCCACTCTTGTGATGGTATCAGCATTGGGACAGTTCCATTTGGGGAAACCAGCCCACATGCACATTTCTCTGGGTATGGGGATCCCATTAAGGGATCTTGGGGTAAGAGTTTCAAGGGCCATGCCCAGCTCGGGGTCTGCCAGGGGTTGCCTGCATGCTCAAGTGGCAGGGGAGACCATGCAATGGTGGTTGTCCTAGTGGAATCCAACACCCTGTCACCCCATGGTTCCCCCTTACCCCAGCAGGCAGTCTGGGGTGGGCTGGATTTAATCAACTGGTAGGCGGGTCAGTTGGTGCCAGGACCTGGTTGTCACATGCTGTGCCAATGCTTCTTACAGCTGTAACCAATAAAGCTGTGGCCAATTTTATTCCAAAAGCTGAGTTGTAATATGTTTTATTGCTTTGGAAGGGATCCCTCGCCTTCGTCGCCCTCTCCCTTCCTCTCCACGGCAGGTCTTGAAATCTTGGCACTTTCCCATTATTTTTCCTCTTCCCTCCACAAGCATTTTTGACTCTGGTAAACTTCATTCTTGTGCTCATGGGAACTGCATGGACTAACACAACATGGGTTGGAAGGCTGCAGTGGGGAGGGCGGAGGGAGGAAAATTACTCCCTTCTCTGTCTTCCGTCTTCTGTCAATTCAGCTGCACTGGTGGAAGAAATAGGGTAACTTTGTTCCCTTCCTCCTCCCCACTGCAGTCCCATGATCCATGCAGCTCTTACTGCATGTGGCTCCCACATTCCCAGGAATAAAGTTTCCTGGGGTAGGGAATGGTTGTTGTGGTGAAGGAAACATGGAAAAGAGCCTCGACCAGCAGCACCTTCCAGTACTTTAAACCTACCATACTTTTAAAAATTGATTCCCATATTGCATTTCTTCATCAGTGAAATTTGAGAAGACACAAATTCTTTTCTGCTTTTTTCTGCTTTTTTTTAATGTGGCAAAGAGGAGAATTTCCATGAGAGATAATTTCACATACAGGAGATGCGGATTTTATTTTCAGTTATTTATTATGTATTTATTTATAAGATCCCTCCCCCTGGAATGAGGCTCAGGGAAGTTAACAACATAGTAATAACAATAAGCAACACAATAATGACAAACACTAACAGTTTTCTGCTTTCTTCCATCCTATTTTTGCCCATTTGGGACATTTTATCTGCAAAACTGGATATCCTCCTTTGGCAAAGCAGATCCTGATAATGGTTGCACATCATGGGAGTATGATGGCTTCCAATTATATATCACCAGGGCTTTTTTTTTTTTTCTGGGGGAACGCACCAGAACAGAGTTCTGGAACCTCTTCGACAAAATTCTTTTTGAAATGTTTAAAAGTTTATGAGTTTTAACTATACAGATTGAAAACTTCATTTCCCTCTTGATAAAGAGCCCCTCTCCCCTCCTCCCAAGACCTGCATATCACATCCCCCATTCAAAAGCTCAGGAAACAAAACGCCCTGACCTGGATAACCCAGACTAGCCTGATCTCATCAGATCTTGGAAGCTAAGCAGGGCCGACCCTGGCAAGTACTTGGATGGGAGACCTCCAAGGAATACCATGGCCAGGATGCAGAGGCAGGCAGTAGCAAGCCAACTCTCTGAAACATCCAAGCCCCACCTGAGTTGCCAGAAGTCAACCATGACTTCCAGGCAGGCACACACACACACACACACACACACACACACACACACACACACACACACACAGTACTCATTAAAAAACCAAAAGCTCAGAAGGCTAATAAATGTAGATCCAAATCCCTGTTGCACATTGTCATGGACATATTTGGTGTGTGTGTGCGGGGGGGGGGATGACTTTTTCATCACAGGTAGGATGGTAGCAGTTGCAAGCTTGCTCCTTGTTTGGGACACACATCCCAAAGAGCAAATATGTGGCTTTCACCTATATTCAAGACATTCTAGGACCAAGGTAACATCAATTTCAGGCCTCATTGACCATAGCACTTTTAGAAATGTCTGCGAGGAAATATGAATGGTTGTTGAGCAAACACTCCTGGACCTTTGGAAACCAAGTCTTTCCAGACTTAATGTTCTCTTGTCTTCCATTGTGTTTATTTATTTTCTTATTTGTTTGGGGCTGTTCCCCCCCCCCCAAAAAAAAAGATCTACAGCTGATTTTCCAAGTCAGACAAATAGCCTTTATGCTTCTTGTCCATCTCATAAAAATGGAAGCATTTTCTCCTCATACATTTAGCTAATCTTTGCCGTTTTATTTATAACTTGGCTTTTAAGATATCAGACAACATTTATAAAGCATGCCTGGAAGCAGTGTACTTGTTCTTCTTAACTGAAGTCAATTCACCTTGAAGGTATTAGCTCATGAAGGATGAATGACCCAGAAGATAAGATCATTCCTATTAGCAGCAGAAAAGAAAATGGCCTCGCATAGAAATAAATTAAAGGGGAACATGTTTCTCTGTTTCACAATAATTCTGTAAAAGGAAAGTCCTCTTGCTTATTAGTCCTATTGTGTGGCGAAGATTGTAAACATTCACTGTGTTAAAATTACAATAAGTCCACTGTTCTGCAGAAGTATAATCTGTCATTTCACCACACATTTGTGTCTACCATTAGTGTAATAACAGATACAGTTAGAGAGAATCTTCTTCATGGTGTCTCTAGGAAACAGAATGCCTACTAGGTGTAAGAAACAAACAAGAAACACTATATACCCTATGCAGGGCTTTTTTTTTTTTTGTAGAAAAAGTCCAGCAGGAACTCATTAGCATAACAGGCAACACCCAACAGCAGAAACTCATTACCATATTAGGCCACACCCCTGACAGCACAGCTAATTAGCCTATTAGGCCACACCCCCATGCCTTCCCTTAGCTTGCCCACGCGCCCCATGGCTGCGGGAAGCCTGGGCAAACCGGGGAAGGCATGGGGATGCATTTAAATGCCTCCTTGATCCTTCCAGGCCCCCCTGGCCCACCCGCCTTGGAGTCGCCGGGGGGGTCGCTCTCTAGGCCTTCCCTCTGTAGCCACACACACAGAGTTTTTGACTGTAGTGGGTGTGGCCAACTCTGAAGCCAGCCAGAACTCCGTTCCTGTGCGTTCCTGCCCAAAAATAGCCCTGACCCTATGTAATATCCTTATTACAAACCTTTATCTTAGTGATTTCAAGTTACATTCAATTCTACTCAAGCCCATCTGAAAAAACCATGGATTTTTTTCCCCCATAGAAACTAATAAACTCAAGTAGGATAGATGGGGGCATTTAATTCACCCCCCATAGAACTGGACTCTTTGTCCAATTTCTGAAAATTTGTTGCTGGGGTCTTTAGTGGACAAGCGGGATGAGGTTGTCTGCAATTTTGCTGCCATTTGCTTGAAAAACATACACTTTACCCACCCACAAAAAAAATTCAGAATTTAAAACCAAAAACATAAACCCAAATCCAAATTCTAAAATAGTATTGGGGGGCCAAATAATCTGCAATGCTGTTATGGATATCCTTCCTGAAATCTGAATCTGAAAAAAAAGTCATTATGCACATCTCTAATCACTAATATCCTTCTGTGGTACCTTGCTTGGCTTCCTAAGTTCTGAGTGTTCCCTTGGGCCATATATGCAAATATCCTGCAGTTTGGGAGAAAATATTCTTTTAATTAATGTAACAACAAAGAAGAATGGGGGAAAAGAAAAAAAAACAGAATCCACGTAAATCAACAATTTAACATCCCATATTCATCCAAAGAGTTAAAGAAAACAAATAGCTTAATATTATCCTTCACTTTTTCGTTCCACTACATAACAAATATAGATTTTTCTATGAATCTATATGACTTGACTTGGTTGCCCATGTGTCAATTTAGTCATATTTCCAATATGCCAAGAGTAAGTTAACCACAAATTTACTGTATGAACCTCCTTGGAGTTCCAACCAATGGCTATATATTTCACAGCAGTTGTAATTAAAGAAGACATCATCTCCAAATCTATTTTATCCACAACACAGTATGGACCCCACCTTTTCTTGTTAGCCCTGGTCCCAGGCAGAAAGGGGGGAGGGCATTTTTAAGCTCCTTGTGGATTTCTATGTGTTTGGCTTAGAAGGGCACAAGCTCTGCAGGCCCTATGGAATCATAATGCTGGAAGTGAAAATCTAGTTCAATAAAATGATGTTTACTTGAATTATTTTACATTGTGGTTTACAGGGAGTTGAACTGGGTTATTTTACTAAAGCAGCAAAATGTCCCTAATTTAAGCAATTTCTTTGTAGTATCATTGTAGTATCAGATTGTAAATAAATAAAAAGATCAATCAGGTTAAAGGGGAAGGGAGAAGAATGATCACAAATGATCACATAGATTTTGTTTGTGGTTTCTGGACTATTTTAGGTTTTTTTAATATTAATGATAATGAAGAACTAAGAGTATATTGTGGCACAATCATAGAACATAGCTCTGTAGAGAATGTTATGTTGTAAAATCATTTGAAGAAAATAGCAAATACTGCTCTATTTTCTGTTTAGTTTATTGTCCATATTTTACACTTCTGGGATTTAGCAGTGTTGTTCCAGATACTATAATATGGAAAATAAGCTATTAGAGTCTCAGTGTAGTTTTCTGTTTTGTATTTGCACATATGGCCTTCAAGACGAACAGTTATGACGTATCGTGCTGAAGAAATTATCTTTTGTTGCAAAATACTGGCGTCTGTTTAAAAAAGAAAGCAAAGAGAAACATACCCATGCTTCCAATATAGCTGATCCTGTAGCTGCTAGCCAAGCAATTTATTATAGATTAGAGTGAAAAACATTGATCAGCCTGAACGTTTCACTGTGCTGTTATAGATATTAAATTTATTCCTCACTCTGAATTGTTCATATGGTACCAACCACACAGTCCCCTGTAATGGACAGTAAATGGTTAATGCTTTTTGATCACATAGATTTTGTTTGTGGTTTTTGGACTATTTTAGGTTTTTTAATATTAATAATAATGAAGTACTAAGATTATATTGTTGCACAATCATAGAACATGGCTCTGTAGAGAATGTTATGTTGTAAAATCATTTGAAGAAAATAGCAAATACTGCTCTATTTTCTGTTTAGTTTATTGTCCATATTTTACACTTCTGGGATTTAGCAGTGTTGTTCCAGATACTAAAATATGGAAAATAAGCTATTAGAGTCTCAGTGTAGTTTTCTGTTTTATATTTGCACGTATGGCCTTCAAGACGAACAGTTATGACGTATCGTGCTGAAGAAATTATCTTTTGTTGCAAAATACTGGCGTCTGTTTAAAAAAGAAAGCAAAGAGAAACATACCCATGCTTCCAATATAGCTGATCCTGTAGCTGCTAGCCAAGCAATTTATTATAGATTAGAGTGAAAAACATTGATCAGCCTGAACGTTTCACTGTGCTGTTATAGATATTAAATTTATTCCTCACTCTGAATTGTTCATATGGTACCAACCACACAGTCCCCTGTAATGGACAGTAAATGGTTAATGCTTTAACCCAGTCTGAGCACCTTGAGTGACAGGAGATTCAAATGGAATTGGAGAACTGAGAGCAGCAGTTAAGAGTGGCAGTTAAGAATGACAGTTGAGAGTGGAGTGAGAACAGTGAAAGAGAGTTAAGTAGAGCGAGAGGATCAAGGGAGATCCTGAATTAGGGAAGAAGGATGAGTAGCCCTTCCCTGAGGAAAATATGTGTGTGTAAAGTGCTGTCAAGACTCAGAGAGAGTTGGCTTAGAAGTTGGCTTAAAAAAACCCCTTCTATACTACCAAAGGAGTCTAAGGCCCAGGTCACGCGGGAGGCTTTGATCTGTGAGATGAGAGGGACGGATCGAGGGCTCAGCAAGCGGGTGCGATCACACCACAACATCTAGGAAGCGGCGCGCACCCGTAGCTGCACCTTTTCCCCCAGTGTGACCGGGGCCTAAGAACAGCTGACAATCACCTCTCCCAACAGGTACATGAGGCTGAGACAGCTCTGAAAGAGCTGTGACTGACCCAAGGTCACCCAGCTGGCTTCTTGTAAAGGAGTTGGGAATCAAACCCAGTTCTCCAGATTAGAGCCCACCACTCTTAACCATTACACCAAACTGGCTCTCAGCTGATTTATGGTGACCCCAGCAAGGGACTTTCAAGGCAAGTGATAAGGTGGTTCTCCACTGCCTTCCTCTGCAGAGTCTTCCTTGATCTCCTTCCATTCTAATCTTCTGAGATCTGGTGAGATTGGGCTATACCATGCCATCTTCCCTCCCCCTGAGGGGAAGTAAAGGGCATAAAGGGATCAAGTGATAAAGAAAGAAAACTGGAACTTGTGTGAATGTTCCTGCCTTCACAAACTTAAGTATTTTGGAGACACAGAACTTATGCATGTTTATTTGAGAAGTGAGTGCCAGGAGATCTCTCTTCACAGTTTTAAAGGCCAATCTGTATAAGCAAACAGCTACTTGATTGTGACAAACTATTGTTTATACAAACCTACCTTATTTCTGTTGCTTGTGTACCTTCTATGTCCTAAACCTGGTACCTACCTGACCATTTCCCCTCAAAAGTGAAATATATCAGTTTGTTAGGTTTGAATTACCACCAGCCTCTCATGTACAAAAGAAGACAAAAACAAAAGAAGGATTTTAGTCAGTCCCTCAGTTCCCTAGGCTGGGTCAACATATATCTATATACATTTAAACAACTAAGTGGGACAGACAGAGAAACAAAGAAGAAAGAAAAGGGGCTGGTCAGCAAAAAAAGAGAAAGAACAAAGGAAACAGGGAAGTATTATTTCCCCCCTAACACCACATGGGCATGGATTGAAGTAATCTTTGGATTGGGGCACATAAATTAGTACACAGGAGTATCTGATACCAAATAATTCCTTTCTTGCTGCAATCCACATGTTGATAAAACACAACCAGGGAAAGGGAAGGAGGGAAAAAGAACTCCACTACTCCAGCTCCTTCTGAAGGGTTGCTGTGTACCAGGTGTTGTTTTTGTTGTTGTTGTTGTTATTTCTTTTTTATGTATGTTGGAGTAAGGACATAGATATTCATATTTCTGCAGTGATCATGAGATGTGATAATGCATCCTGAGAGGACAATGTTGCTTCCCCTAGGTGGTAAGGCACATGTATTGAAATCAAAGCCCTGAAAAAAAAATGTCAAGGTGAATGGTGATTGTTTGCAGGCACTTTAGGATATCTCCACATGTTGACACCTCTGCCTCTTTTCAAAAAGTGGAGACAGAAAAAGAGGCAGGTCGACTAATGTCCAAGGGCAAATCCAGAAGTCATCGTTTTAATGGTGGAAAGCACCCGAAAAGTAATGTATTCAAAACGGGGTGAGAGAGAAAGGGTGAGCTTTTGTCAGATAAGCTCTCACACAAATTTCTCTACCAAGGCTAAAGATAACCATACCTTTTCTTACTCAGTCATGTTGAAAATTAGCAGTAAGGCTGTCAGACAAAAGACCTCAAGTGTGCCAAGTCAAGTAGTATTACTTGTACTCGGAGGGATTATTCAATAGTGGCAGTGGGGGGAGATCTCCAAATTGCCAGTGATAGAAGGTACAGCTAAAGAGCTGGAAAAGATTGCCCAGAGATGTCATGCTGTTTCAGATCTAAATTTCAGGCAATAAGTACAAGGTCATTGTGCAGAAATGTTGGACCCAAGTAAGCATCAGTCAAAGCATCTCGAGATGTCTCACTCAATTTTCAGAAGCCGCGATGCGTTACACGGGCAATTACTTTTGTTTTCCCATGACTAAACATGAATAACAGAAAGCTAAAAGAGCAGTTCTCTGCGGTGTTATGATTTCCAGTGACTGTACATGTATATCAGCTGTTGCCTTTTAACATGACGGGGAAGGGGTGTTGATACCTTGAGGAGGGTCACACAAAAAAGGGAGCTGTTGGACAAGCCAAGTGACTCCTTTTTCAGATTTATACAATGGCATCCTAAGCAGAGCGACATATTTCTATGGTGGTGTGGGGAATCTCTGCTAGGAAGGTATTGATATGGATCCCCAAAGACCAGGTCAACAAAACTATCTCAGTAATAAGTCAAGGCAAGGTTCAATTTTACCCCCTCCAAGAATGCAAAGACAAGATTCTTATAACAATCTTGACCCCTGTTTCAAGTTTCTAGTCCTTCAAGATCTGGAAGCAAGGTGTTGTTCGGGTTCTCTTCCCCCCTCCCTGCCAATGATTTTTGTTAGGGTAGAGGGATGGCCCATGCTGTTTCAACCTGAAAATTAATATTTCAAATTCACTTCTCTCCTGTGTGAATCACATCTGAGACTCTTTATTTTCACTCTGTTTTCTTTCTCACAGTGCATCTTTCTTAGAATGCATTCATTCATTCATTCATTTATTATTTCTATCCCACCATTCCCACAAGTGGGCTCGGGGGGGGGGTACAAAGTCACATAAAAGTTGCGACTAACATAACAATAAATAGAAGTTTAACAATAAAATTAACATTAAAATCAACTATGCAGCAAACCACAGTGAGCTTGCCTCGATAACAGAGTGCGGATGGAAACATTTCAGAGTGGTGCAGCTGGATAATTTGCTAGATTAAAAATCAGCACTGTCAGTAAGGGATGCCAAAATGGATTTGGACATCCGATGCCTCATCTGAGAGCCCAGCAGAACAGCTCCATTTTACAGACCCGGCAGAATTGTAACAGATCCCACAGGGCCCTGATCTCAAGTGGGAGCTTGTTCCACCAGGCAGGGGCCAGGGCCGAAAAATCTTTGGCTCTGATTAAGGCCAACTGGACATCCAGTCCAGGGACAGCTCTGTACTTGTATGCACTTCAAAGCTATATGTCAATAAACAGTGTTATATGTATAAACAGGTTACATTGTACATACAAATTGTATAGCAATATCATATGTAGTACAAACACAATATCATATGTAGTACAAACACAAAATTTCTAAAGTGGGAAGCCAGTAACAGAGAACTGAAACCTAGAAAACCCCATCCCTAGTCAGGGTCCAGAGCTGAGCCTTCTCCAGGATTGCACTTCACTTGTCAACCCCATTTCCTGAAAAGTCCTATCTGTCTCAACCTCTTGAGTTTCCCAGAGACTGTTTTCCCCAAGTAAGTTGTTGGTCTGAGGTAGGCTGATTTTTTTTTTCCTGAGGATGTTTATGTTTGTATGTTACTCTTAATAAGCAGGGCGCCCACAAGGATGAACCAGAGACAGGAATCTCATTCCTTCCTGATCCCCCTTTGCTGGATCCCGCTTCCCCCATTCTTGTCCTAGGTCCTTTCCGCACTTGGATCTCATCCCTGGTTTTATCAGAGTGCAACTCAGGACACAATACCTTGTGTTTATCCCTGGTTGTAACAGCATCCATTTATCCTGGGACAAGCGTGGGGCAAAACTGGGGTGACCTTAATGTAATGTGGAAATAAAAAATATCCCGAGATAATGACAGGGCTGAACTTGATTGCAGTGTAGAATGTAAGTTCAGGGACAGGGATGAACCAGGATTTAAGGTCTAGCGCAGAAAGGACCCTAGTTTTCCTCTATCCCTGTTTGTTCCAGCTTCTGCTCTTTCTGCCTCTCTACTGTCTTTAGCTGTCTTTCCTTCCTTGTCATGCTTCTTCATTCTTGATAGATCAAGATGGGTAGCCGTGTTAGTCTGTCTGTAGCAGTAGAAAAGAGCAAAAGTCCAGTAGCACCTGGAAGACTAACAAACCCTGTCACATATTTTGTTAGTCTTTAAGGTGCTACCAGACTCTTACTCTTATCTTCATTCCTGATGCCACTTCCTCCCTACCCTGCCTCCCACCCTGATCCACTTCAGTTCGCCACCCACTCTTACCAGCTGCCATTTTTTCTGCCACATCCCCTCCTGGATTTTCTGTACACACCTCCTGCCTCTGGCCTCCCTCACTATTAAAGAAGATTGAATAAACTAGATAATAAATGTGTGCTGGATTGGGAGTCCCGCCTTGTCCCTGATCCTTTGCCGAGGAGTCTTTAAATTCAGTAGAAAAAACTGAATCCAAGCCAAGGATCCTCAGCAGTGTCATCTTTTAGGGGTGGCTCAGAGGTAAAGACACTGAGCTGCAGACCAGAAGGTCTGTAGTTTGACAGTTCAAGACCCTAGTGCCGTGTGATGGAGTGAGCAGTTCGAAAGCAAGAAATTGCGAGTAGATTAATAGGTACCGCTTCGGTGGGAAGGTAACAGCGTCCTGTGCGCCTCGGCTTTTAGTCATGCCGGCCACATGACCACGGAAATGTCTTCGGACAGCGCTGGCTCTTCAGTTTGGAAACAGAGATGAGCACCACCCCCTAGAGTCAGATTTGACTAGCTTTCAAGCAAAGGAAACCTTTACCTTTTACTATTGAAAGTGTAGAAAAATCTCCCTTAAGCTCCCCTCTTGTGGTCTTTTGATCTGTTCGGTGGGGTCGTCATGGCTAATAGATATACAATTCTTGTAAAATCACCACTGAAGCTATGTGATACTGTGATGTGATATTTTCTTATCACTTGAGCTACAGTAAATGAAATGGTAATGGAATGAATGATGGGCTCACAAAGATGCAATAAGCAAGATTATAATTTTACAGAAAGCCTTTTAACACGTCAGTTTGTCCAGCTCTATTATTTCAGGTTTATTTTTTTCCTCATTAATTCCAAACGTTTCTGGATATTTCACATCATGTTTGCTTGGCATCCTAAAGGGAAAAATATGTTGTTCATTGCAGAGACATGCCATGGCAGCAAAATGTTACACGAAAGTTCAATACCGATAAACAGCCCCCTGTCTCATTATGCTGTATTTCATACTCCATATAAAGTTTTGCTTCAGCTGACCAGGAAATGCCCTTTTAGTCTTACTGCTGTCATCTCGACCGCCACACAGTTGAGTAGGATGTCTCTGGAGCACACCAAAATCCCCTGAGCTCCTGCTTCAAAACAGAATACAAAGACAATGAATAACAAGATGAAACTGGGCCCAAAAGCTTTACACTGTAAAAATATGGGCAGTTTTCATCACTTTGTTCCCTGCATATATTATACTGTTTCATTCCATTGTTCTCTAAATTTGTGGTCTAGCTGTATTGTTGCTGAACAGGGCTGAAGAAGCTCCTCTGCATCCTCATCTTCAGACTCTGATGGTCCCTGCCAGAATGGTGTGGAGACTATGGTTGCAAGGCCTTACCACCTCTGGCAACAAGCATAATTATTGGGAGGGGCTCTTTAAAAAGTTGTGGCTGCCGCCACTGTTCTCAGCGGTAGCTGGACGCCCGTGTGTGTGGGGGGGTAAAACATTTCCTTGCCTCCCTGAGCCCCGGCGTGGTGGCCTTGGACTCGTAGGGGCAAATTTCACCTCTCGCGTGTGATGTCCGAGTGGTGTTGCTGCTCGGACATCACATGCAAGAGGTCATTCTGCCCCCCCAGCTCTCCGGAGGTGCTCTTTAAAATGTTATGGCTGCCGTTGCTGTTCTCGGAAGCAGCTGCGATGCCACGCGAGGGGAGAGGGGCGGGGAGAAACGTTTCTTTGCCTTTTTCCCCACCATAGAGAACAATGGATGGGATGGGGGCAACCTGTTTGGATGCCTGTAGAATTGGACCCCCGGTAGAAGGTTCCTGAAACATGGCGGGTATCTTGGGGAGAGGCTCCAGCAGCTACCCTGCAATTTTGGAGCCTGTCCCTCAAACCCCCTCTCCTCCAGCCCCCAGAATATACCCTCTGTTTTTGCCATTGACTTCAATGGCCCATAGGATATAATGGGGCCGAACTGCGGGAAGCAGATTCAGATCAGAGAATCTGATTCGGCCCGCAGCAGGGGAACCTGAGGAAGCCAAGGGAAGGAAAGGTGGTTTAAACTGCCTCTCCTTCCCTCCAGCAGCCGGCTTGCTCGGGCTCCCCGAGCAAACCAAGGGAAGGGAAGGTGGCGGAGCAGCTGGAGACATTGAGCCTCAGCTCCACAAGTAATGAGCACTCGAGCCCCGCCCCCAGCAGCCCTCAGGCCGGAGCACCTGGAGCAGTCTTGGGATGCGGATTGGCAAAAAGCAAAACCAAAAGCGCAGGAAGTCGAGAGAACTCCAGGAATGGAGCTGGTTCCTCTTCCACAGCCCAAAATGCGACCCACGAACCCTGAGCTTGCTTTTTCTCTTTTTCGAGTCTGGCCTCCGCACTCCTTTAACGAGGCAGCCCTGAAGCTTGGGGCTGTGGGAGTTTCTTTGCAGCTTGTGCAGCTGGCTGAGTGCCTCTTCTGCTTGCCCACCTCTCGCCTCTGCACCTCATCTTCTGCCAGGCATGGAGGAGCCCAGCTCGCCCAGGCTTCTTGCCTCC
>NW_015159753.1:485154-506779 GCF_001447785.1 Gekko japonicus
TAGATGACCCTGGAGGTCCCTTCCCACTCTATGAGTCTATGATTCTATAATTCACCCAGGCTGGCTGTGGGCATGCCAGCACCTCTGTCAGGCAGAAGCGCCTGAGATCCTCCCCCTCCCCTTTTCCTTCGCCCAACTTGGAGGCGAAGGGAAGGGAAAGGGGGGAAAGAATGGATCCCAGGTGCTTCTGCTTGTCAGAGGGGCTGGTGCACACTTCCGGTGATGTCAGGGGGTGTGGCATATGCTAATAAGTTATGCTAATGAGCTTCTGCAGCTCTTTTTCTACAAAATGACCCCTGCCACTCATACATCCACTGGCCATATTTCTCAACATACATCATCTGTCTCTGGAATTAAGGTTGCCAGTGCAGGCCTACTGTTCAGTTCTCCCTTGGTTCAGACAACAGCCTTTTGTGTTTGTGTCAGTTAACACTTGAGCAGGTGGAGGAAGCTCTGTTCGTGATGGACACATTCTTTTCTGGCAGGCAGGAGCATGGCTTCAGCCAGCAGCAGCAGCACAGAGAGCAATATGTGAAAACGATTGGGCTGGTTCCATGACCTCCTTGGTTTCTTGTCGATGTTCCCAAAGTGTCGTTGTTAAGAGAAAATGCCTTGACTTCTGTTGCTTTTCCATCTTTTACTGGGGAAAGCACAAGAGTTATGTTTAAGCTTATTGGGAATGATATGTCACCCACAAAGCAAAGTTTAATTAAACAATACTAACAAGGGAGACTAAGTTAAAAAAAAAAGTGTGTATGTCTTATTTCACAAAATATTTATTACTTCTTTTATATCCCACCTTCCTCCCCAATGAGGACATGAGGTGCTTACATCATTTAGGCTGTGTGGGTGTGACTGGCCTAAGGTCACCCAATAAGCTTCCATGGCAGAGTGTGGAGTCAAACCTGGCTCTCCCAGATGCTAGTACGACACACTAATCACTACACCACACTGGCTCAGTACACAGATATCCAGGGCTATGTCTAACATTTCCCCTTATCACTATGAGTTAAAGAATCTTATAAATCAGTGGAGAGCAGACTTTAGATTTCTGGAAGCCAGTGAATTATTTTCAAGAGCCTTTAGAACCAGTGGTCATAAAATGGTGACTTGGCAGCATCTTGTATGAAAACCACAGTGTTTCAGAGCAGGTTTGCAGGGCTCTGGAGGAGAAACCATGACTTTGCTATTTCCCCCAAACAAAGCACTACCACCAGCACACATTAAAAAAAATGTAACTCATCTTGTGCAAATATCAGGTTTTATGCAGGGGAAAGCATCAATAGCCAGTGTGGTTATGACAGAGCCCTTCCACTTCTGTCCCTCAGAGGCTAGATTTTCCCTCTGCTTTGCTGTCCCTTCACAGACTGAGCAGCCCTGGTAATATGTTTTCTTCTCCCCTGAAGAAATTTTAGCTATCTCACCCTGTCAGTACTGACTATTTGCTCAGCTCAGGTCCCTGAGGAAAGGGATAGGATCGCCCTTTAAGTTAAACCCTTGAAAATGGCACTCAAGACACTTTTAAAATTCCCAAAATAACAAAAGATTTTATTTAACATCAGAGGGAAAGGTCAGGTGAAATCAAGGGTTGAAATTACTGAAGTAAAACTAGTATAAGCAGAATTTTGAACTTATACATAAGGCTAAAAAGAGGTTCTTCATTTATTCACAGTTACTCAGATCTTTATACTGAGAGGCTTTTGTTCCAGTGTTTTCCCAAACACTCTAGGTCACTTTATTTCAGTAATCACTGACTCTTTTGGTGCCCAAATGGTAGCTACCCTCTTCCCAGTACCCAAACCCCTTCTCTCGGAACACCAGTACTCTTCTTTTGAGTGGTTCATTGACTTTTAATGTCTCTACAGTCAGTTTCTAATCACACCAGACCAGAGAATTCTGGATTTCTCAGAGATAACTCTCCCTGGCTGATTTTGCACTAGAGCTGCCTCAATGTTGCGCCGCTGTTTGCCCTGATACTATTGGTCAATTTCACACTCAAAGCTGCGGGGCTGAATTTTGACTCGCGGCTTCGCCTGATTTCCCCCGCAGTTTCGTAATCCTGTTTTTTGAGGATCACAAAACTGCAGAGGAAATCGGGTGAAGCCGCTGGTCAAATGCAGCCCCACGGCTTCGGGTGTGAAATTGACCAATAGTATCGGGGCAAATGGCAGCGCAACATCGAGGCAGCTCTAGTGCGAAATCAGCCTCTGTTTCACTGGGTAGGGAATTTTCTTCTCTCTCTAGAAGATCTATTCCCTTTCCTTTGGCCTGAATGGAAATCTTCTCTACTACCCCAAACTCCTTTGCCGAACTTTCCCCAGTTCTCTGGCTGTGTCCAAACTGCTCTCAGCTATTGCTGAATTCAGACTGCACTCAGTCAAGGTTGAAATCTGACTCTGTCCACACTAAACCCTTTTTTCTGTCAGGGATATTCACGGATGGTCTCAGTACATACCTCTTCTCAATTAAGGCAGAAATCTGACTGACTCTCCTCAGCATCCAGCTCTCTCAAGACTTTTTTCTGTTCAGTTGATGCTAACCAATCACATTGGTTAAAGCAGTCTGTCACTCAAGGCTTTCTGTTTCTTTGAAGAATTACCCCTTCACGGTCCTTCAATTGTTGGTACAGCACTTCTAAGTCTCTTGAAAAGTGCAGTCTGTCACAGTGGTATAGTTAAGAGTGTCAGACTAGGACCTGGGAGATTAAGTTCAAATCCCTACTCTGCCATGGAAGCTTGCCTGGTGACCTTCGGCCAGTCACACCCTCTGGCCCAAGATGACTCATGGTTGTTCTTGTGAGGATAAAATGGAAGACAGGAGAGCAACATAAGCCATTGAAGAGAAAGGTGGAATATAAATGAAACAGAAAACAATAGCCTGCTCCTTTCCCATGCAGACTGTGTGTATGTTAGTGCATGAAGGAGCAGGAAGAAAGGAAGACAGAAAATTTCATTTCCCATCCAAAGCAAAGGTGTGTGTGTGTGTTAATGCACACATGAACCTCCTTCTTCTTTGCAGAAAAGAGAAAGAGAAGCTACTGCAGTAGCTTTAAAGGGAAGAGTAAGAAAGTGATTACAGCAGCAGTAGAAAAATTGGGGGGCGGAGAAACTCATTCAAAACCAGTTTTTCAGCATGCAGATGGCAGGTTCTGGAGGGGTTTCTATTATTAGTTCCACACCCCGCTTGGCTTGCACACTTCTGTGTCATAAAACAAAAAATAACTAAAATAACTACTTTTCGTCACACGAGGAATAGCTTTGGAGGGGGTTCCTCTTCCTTTTTTTGTTTGTTTCCACAGTACATTCACAAATGCACTCCCCTGCAACACAAAAACAAACAAATGGACAAAAAAGAAGCTCTTCAATCCCATATGTATCTATGTCTTCCGCAGACATTCTTCCCCTTTTTACAATCAAAGTATCACCCTGTTCCTCTCCTGAAGTTATGAGCTGACACATCTCTATTGTAAACTTCAGGCCCTCTGACCATGATTATCTACTCACCGAGTATATTTGTTTCGCACGTCTCCTTTTGCAGCTCTTCAGAAAGGAAATGTAACAATTGCAGGTTCAGAAAACCCTAATTGCTTGCTATTTAGAGGAGTGATTACTTTTTGTATTCTGTGAAGCTATAATACAAGTGATAAACATGGCCAGTGAGAAGTCTCAGCAGGAGCTAAATTTCTGATTTTAGCTTCGTACAATGAAATTAATTATTGGCTAAAGCGAAAAAGTCCTCTCTTGCCATAATTGACTATGTGTGATTTCATTCCATTCTCCCCAGAGAACTGTATTAATTTCCTTTTAATCTCTGCTACTTCAATGGCAGTTTGACAATCTCCAGTCATACAACTGGGTGCATATTTGGTGAGAGTGAAGTAGTGGTGTTTTTTTTTGTTCCGACTGAATTGCTTCCTGCTCATTAACTTTTAAAGAGATTTTTTTCAAATAAAGAAATATTAGATGATGATGCCTTTGCAATATCACTTTTCTAAAAGATTTTTTTTAATGAAAAATCTAAGCAACAGAGGCTAATGTCAGAAGTAAAGATGAGCCTTCAAGGAAGAGCCTTTGACAGATATTTTAAGCAGCATCAAAAGGAGCCAGCCTTTTGTTAATAGTTTTGGTGGCATGGTCAAAAGGGGGGAGGATTAAAAGAGTTTGCCTGTTCAGAATGAGGGCAGTGTCTTTGGATGCAGTGTGTGCCCTCAATGATGTCACAGAGACAAATATGATTGTCTATGTAGAATAATGGCATCATCCAATTCAGAATGGTATCCTTACTAGGCTGGGAGCTTCTAGGTGATTGATCTGGGAAGAAGTTACAGTAATAGGAAGAAATCAGGAGTTGACTGGGAAGCAAACATGGAGAAAGTCAAACTGAGTGGCTCCTGACCACCCTGTGGCACTACAGACTAACTCAGCAGGAGCTACTAAGTTCAGTAGTGCCAGTGCTCATTAGTTCACCTGTTATGTCCTCCTTATTGATAAAGGGTGTGAGAGACAGAGCCAAGTTCATCCCCTTTTTCATATATGCCAATCCCCTTTGTACCATGTTGGTCTAGACCAGGGGTGGCCAAACTGTGGCTCGGGAGCCTCATGTGGCTCTTTCACACATATTGTGCAGCTCCTTGGTGGGTGGGTGGGAAAGCAAAAGGGAGGTATGCCTCCCTGATCAGTCTTCCCTTCCCCAGCCAGTGTTCCCCTCCCTGGATAGGCTTGAGATGGGGGGAGCAGAGAAAAAAATGTGTTCTTAAAGACACATACACCGGCCAGCTTGGAGAAGTCATTTGTCTCTTTAAATCCCTTCTCCAAGCCAAGCCAGCCATCATGGTGATCTTGGAATATGCATTTAAAGTTAAAGTTGCTTTCTTTCCACCTCTCCCTCCCCCCTCCTTCCTTCCTTCCTTCCTTCCTTCCTTCCTTCCTTCCTTCCTTCCTTCTTTCTCTCTCTCTTTCTCTCTCCCTCCCTCCCTCCCTCCCTCCTTCCCTCCTTCCCTTCCTCCCCATCTAAAGTTAAATATCATTATCAATATCTGTTTTTACACCTTTCGTTTTTATTTTTGGCAGTCTCATTTAATGCTAATGTTCATGAAAAGCACATTTGCATATTTTTCAGTAAAAACATGGGTTATATTTGTTCTTGTCTTGTGGCTCTCAGACATCGGACATATATTCTATATAGCTCTTAGGTTAAGCAAGTTTGACCACCCCTGGTCTAGACAGATAGCCAGTAGGGATGGGCACAAACAGGCTCACAAACAAAAGTTCATGATGAATTTGGGCTGGTTCATGGTTTGTGAAGTGAAGTTTGTGGCAGGTCAACTAGCACAAACTTTCCATGAACTTTCAAGCAGTTCGTGGTGGTTCATGCTGGTTTGTGAATGGATACATTTCCAGACAGACAGTCTCCACTCAATCTAAATGTTTACACAACTTCAAAGCAACAGGAGGGATGGAACTTGGAAAGCTTTTAGAGAAGCATCCGGGGGAGGTCTCCTATGATCTTGATGTTTCTAGCTTGCCCAGGATCTGAACTTGCGCCTATCAAAATGACTGCCTGATGTGGTGGCACACGCTGGTTTATGGTTCTCATCCATAGTCATACAGGGTTATTTGCAAGCTACAAGGCAAGAAGCAGTCTGCAGCTTTAAAAAGGCTCTCCAAAATCTAAAAAGTTAGGAACCTTGTGGAAGAAACATACTGCTTTTAGGGTCCAAGTTAGTCTGATATCCTCTCCATCCTGATGCAACATACATATTCTATCATGAAACTGTATCCCCATAACCCCATCTCTCAGTAGGTTACATTTGTATAAAGCTGGTCCCAAATACCCACCGTTTACTTTCCCCTCAATAAAAAATAAACCTTTTTTCTTGTTGTGTTAAATGGGATGAGGAAAATCAGTGGGACACAGTGATTCCCGGTTATATATTATATCGGAAGGATAGGGGGGGAAGGGTTGGAGGTGGGGTAGCTCTGTATGTCAGAGAGGGTATAAAGTCTAGAAAGATTGAGAGGCTAAGTGAATTGGATTCGCTTCTGGAAGTTCTATGGGTTGAAATAGGGGGGCCAAAAGGAAACTTAACACTGGGAGTTTGTTATCGCCCACCAGATCAAAAGATAGAGGAGGATTATAAAATGATGAATGCCTTAAAGATAGCAACTAGACAAAAACACTGTGTAATAATAGGTGATTTTAACTACCCACACATTGATTGGGTCAATATGTGTTCTAGCCGGGAAAAAGAGATTGAGTTTCTAGACACTCTAAATGACTGTGCTATGGAGCAGATGGTCACGGAACCTACCAGGGGAGAGGCGATCCTTGATTTGGTCCTAAGTAACACTCAAGACCTGGTGAGAGATGTAAAAGTGATTGCACCGCTTGGAAACAGTGATCATAATGTTGTTGAGTTCATCATTTGTACAAATAGAGAATTGGCCAAAAAGACTCACACAACCATTTTTAACTTTAAAAGGGGTAATTTCTCTGATATGAGGGGACACGTGGGGAGGAAACTGAAAGGAAAAGTAGAAAGGGTCAAAACAATTGGGGAAGCTTGGGATCTATTTAAAACTACGATCCTAGAAGCTCAAAAAATATATATTCCGCAGGTTAGGAAAGGCACAAACAGGTATAGGAAAAAGCCTGCATGGTTAACAAACAGAGTAATGGAGGCTGTAAAAAGTAAAAAGAATTCCTTTAAGCAGTGGAAAGCTAGTCACAGTGAGGCTGATAAAACGGAACACAGGCTATGGCAAATAAAATGCAAGTCTGAGGTCAGGCAGGCAAAAAGGGAATATGAGGAGCATATAGCAAAAAACGTAAAAACCAACAATAAAACTTTCTTCAAATACATTAGAAACAGGAAACCAGCCAGGGAGGCAGTGGGGCCCTTGGACGACCAAGGGGTAAAAGGAGTATTGAAGGATGATAGGGAAATGGCTGAGAAGCTAAATGCATTTTTTGCCTCCGTCTTCACTGTGGAAGATGAGAAGTGCTTGCCCACTCCAGAACCACTGATTTCAGGAGGGGTGTTGAAAGACCTGAGTCAGATTGAGGTGACGAGAGAGGAGGTCCTAAAACTGATAGACAACTTAAAAACTGAAAAATCACCAGGCCCAGATGGCATACATCCGAGAGTTCTGAAAGAACTCAAATGTGAACTTGTAGATCTCCTGACAAAGATATGTAATCTTTCCTTAAAATCTGCCTCCATTCCTGAGGATTGGAAGGTAGCTAATGTCACTCCCATCTTTAAAAAGGGTTCCAGAGGAGATCCGGGAAATTACAGGCCAGTCAGTCTGACGTCGATACCGGGTAAATTGGTGGAAACCATTATTAAGGAAAGAATTAGTAGGCACATAGATGAACAAAACCTATTGAGGCAGACTCAGCACGGTTTCTGTAAGGGAAGATCTTGTCTCACTAACCTGTTAGTGTTCTTTGAGGGGGTGAACAAACATGTGGACAAGGGGGATCCAATAGATATTATTTACCTTGACTTCCAGAAAGCTTTTGATAAAGTTCCTCATCAAAGGCTCCTAAGTAAGCTCAAAAATCATGGGATAGAAGGACAAGTCCTTTTATGGATCAAAAACTGGCTAGTTCATAGAAAACAGAGAGTGAGTGTAGGTGGGCAATTTTCTCAGTGGAGGGTGGTAAGCAGTGGGGTACCGCAGGGATCAGTACTTGGTCCACTGCTTTTTAACTTGTTCATTAATGATTTGGAGATGGGAGTAAGCAGTGAAGTGGCTAAATTTGCGGATGATACAAAGTTGTTCAGGGTGGTGAAAACCAGTGAGGATTGTGAGGCACTCCAAGGGGATCTGTCAAGGATGGGCGAGTGGGCGTCAACATGGCAAATGGGGTTCAATGTGGCCAAGTGCAAGGTGATGCACATTGGAGCCAAAAATCCTAAATATAAATACACATTGATGGGGTCTGAACTGGCAGAGACTGAGCAAGAGAGAGATCTTGGAGTTGTAGTGGATAACTCACTGAAAATGTCGAGACAGTGTGTGACTGCAATAAAGAAGGCCAATGCTATGCTGGGGATTATTAGGAAGGGTATTGAAAACAGATCAGCCAATATAATAATGCCCCTATATAAATCAATGGTGAGACCTCATTTGGAATACTGTGTGCAGTTCTGGGCACCACACCTTAAAAAGGATATTATAGCTTTGGGAAAAGTGCAGAAAAGGGCAACTCGAATGATAAAAGGGTTGGAACACTTTCCCTATGAGGAAAGGTTAAAGCGCTTAGGGCTCTTTAGCTTGGAGAAAAGACGACTGAGGGGTGACATGATCGAGGTTTATAAGATTATGCATGGGAAAGAGCAGGTAAAGAAAGAGGTACTTTTCTCCCTTTCTCACAATACAAGAACTCGTGGGCACTCCATGAAACTGCAGAGCGGTCGGGTTAGAACGGATAAAAGGAAGTACTTCTTCACCCAAAGAGTGATTAACACATGAAATTCACTGCCACAGGAAGTGATGGGTGCTACAAGCATGGACGGCTTCAAAAGGGAATTAGATAAGCATATGGAGCAGAGGTCCATCAGTGGCTATTAGCCACAAGGTATAGCTAGGGGCTCTGGGGCAAGTGATGCTCTGTCTTCTTGGTGCTTGGGGGGGGGTCAACAGTGGGAGGGCTTCTAATGTCCTGGCCCCACTGCTGGACCTCCTGATGGCACTGGTATTTCTGGCCACTGTGTGACACAGAGTGTTGGACTGGATGGGCCTTTGGCCTGATCCAACATTGGCGTCTCTTATGTTCTTATGTTATGTTCCATTCTCATTGTTAGTATTAAGGGCAGGGAAGATTATAACCATGTTTTCTCAAGTCGGGGGAGAAGGTACCTCAGGACCACATCACAGTTTCGCTCAGTGGTGGCTAATGGTAAATAGTGGCAAGCACTGACAGACCAGCAAACAAACAGTTCTTTAACCTTTTTCATAGGTCTGCTTGGTGGTGGGACAGGGAAGTGTGATGTGGACCATAGTTCTCAGTTAATTTCCGAATCAAAACAGGCTACCATCATGATGACAGTGACACTGGGCTGAGAGGGTGTTTTCTTGCGAAATATATTTTAGTGCCTGCTCCTGCCACACAAACCCATCACAAAGGGCTCAAGGGCCTCTGGGGCAATGGAAAAGTAGTCGGGGCTTGGCTGTGCTTGCTCCTGGCCACCAGTGGCTCTCTAGAGCAGTGGCCCAGTGCAAAATTTCTCTGTAAGTTCAATGGCCAGCTTGTCCCTAGAAGACATGGCATGGAAGAAGAAAACTGTTAGAGCAGGACTGGGTGCTAATCCCAATTTGTCTTGGAAGTTATGGGAGTCACCTTGAGCCAATTACCGTGTCTCAGCCTACCCTATCTCTCAGCCAAACCTATAACCAAACAACCAACAAAACAGCAAATTACATCTTGAGCCATTGCTGGATTCAGTGGCTGCTTCATCTGAAAGCATAGGCTGGAAGCCACACACTAAGAGCCAACCCTTGCAGCGAAGGACCATGTGCTATATTCAGGCATTCTGCCTGCCACAGGAAAGCAAAAGCAAAAGCTCAGTACAGATATTATGGCTGGCAACCCCAATTTTCCCAGTTTTTTCCACCCTTCTACTTAAAGGTCCTTGAAGAAAAGGTAAGATAAAAAATATATACTAAATAAAATGAATAGATCATGATAATGGTCAAGATACTAAACAAGTGCCTGCTACTAACAGTAATCCCTAAAAAATTAACCAAGGGTCCTTCCCAGATTCCAAAGTGTTCTCCTGATGAATGAACATGCATAATGATAGCATGTATTAATATCTGCCTCCATCCAGAGAAATGAAAAAGAACTTTTGTCATGGATAAGGTCTGTCTGTGTACTGGAATAAGCCAAATCTTTAACCCAGTCTAAAATATCTCTTTCATACCAAGGATAATTGAACTGAATGAGAACCAAATGGCTGAAATGCCCTCTTAATTTACTCTGTGGCAGGATGAACGTTTTTTCTTTTTCAAAAATATCCCTGCTTCTCATTGGCATTTGGCTCTGAGACAATTAATTGTCTTCACTGCCAACTGTTACCATCATGTCTGGCTAAATCTTATTGCTTTCAGAGTTTTGTTTCCCTCTTCGGTTAGATGAGCATTTCCTTTGCCTTCCTTCCAGTCCTTTATTTGTTTTTTCAGTTCCCACAACAGATGGAACTTCAATTTCCTTAGGTGCCAAAAACACATCTCAACTTCAGAAGTTCTGCTTTCTGTCCCATTACACTATTAGGGAAGCATTAGATGGGATTAGATGTAGCCCTTTCAACTTGCCTCTTGACCCCAAAAGAAACAAACGGGAGTTGATCTCATTTTTCATTGCATTGTAAGCAACCTTGAGTATTCATCTCATAACGGAAAGATAATCTTTTATATAAATGCAATAAGCATTTTTCTCCATGCAATGAAATCTAGTGTGAGCCAACACTTTGGTACTGTAGCATTCAAGCAGTGTTTTTGGGAAGCTCATTCACATTCCTCAATGAAAAAATGAGCCATGGAGTAGAAGCTTCCCTGGAAGGTAGCCTATACTGGTCTTCTGCTGCAATATTTAGCTGCAAAACTGAATTATCATAGACATAGCATCAATACTCCTTGACAGTACCTTGCATTAACGGTGTGTGTTACAAAATTCCTGAGCCGACAATGTACACGGAAATCACTGTTACGGGTCATACTGTGATTTTTCAGAATGGTAACACAAATCTGGGATTCTTAAGCATTACAAAAAATATCCCCTGAAAAATCTGTGTTGTGTTTTTGTTTGGGTGCTTATCATCAGCACTTGAGCAGGCGTTTTTCTTTGAATCACCACATTTCCCAAGTAGTGGCAATCCAATTGAATACTTTCATGGGAACAGGAGGAGTCTGTGCCAAGCTGTGAGTTCTCAGACTATCAAATGTTATAGCTCCAAATGTATAAGGAAAAAGTTGAAGGGAAGCATGAGTCCCTTTCTCCACCCTTGCTATTGCCGTAATCAGCGATGGCTTTTAAACAGCATTCTTGGAGCTGACATGGGACTCTGATCAAAGCAGTCAACATGGAAACAATGTGTACAAAAACATATTATGTAGCTTAGCCCTTGGACTCCGCCACACCACATTTCAGTCCCCTGCCACTACTGCCTCCTTACTAATTCAAGCACCCCTATAGTGGACACCGAGCATCAAGCTATCTTTCTCATAGTGATTGGATAATGGAGTCATTACAGGCAATCACACACACACATTACAGGCAATCACACATAATCACACACATCTTTTGTTTGGTGTAGTGGTTGAGAGTGCGGAGTCTAATCTGGGAGAACTGGGTTTGATTCTTTGATCCTCCACATGCAGCTGCTGGTGTGACCTCGGGTCAGTCATAAGTTCTTTCAGAGCTGTTCTCTCAAGAGCAGTTCCTTCAGAGCTCTCTCAGCCCCACCTACCTTACAGGGTGTCTGTTGTGAATAAGTGAAGGGGATTGTAAGCTTCTCTGAGACTCCTTCAGGTAGTGAAGGTCACAGTATAAATCCAATCTCTTCTCTTCTTCTTTATTTATTTACTTGAAATTTTTGAACTATTTTCAAAGATTGGATAGATGGGGCATTGGGGGAGGTTTTCTTTAAAGGAAGCTTTCTTTACTTTGTGAAAGAAAACAATGGACCACAATAAGGATGATAAATGCACAGTTTTCAGGGAAAGGTAACTTTTTTTGGTGTCAGCCATTTATATTAAAATATAGCCAGACAGGATTTTTTTTCTTAAAATGCCAGTGGTTATTGCCTTATCCCCTTATAGAAGTCAACAGAAAGATCCAAAAGGCACCTGGCTTGGGGATTTGTAAAATCAAAATCTTTTGTTCATTCTCCTCAAAACTTAAGGGGTCTTCAGATTAGAAGGAGGACTATGTTCTGTGTAAATTTGGTGCTTTAAAGGCATTAAAGTTGTGAACGGGTGATTTGGCTATGGCATAAATTAGTTTGCTTTGGAGCCATCCTTCCTTGGCTAAGACAAGAATGTGTCCCTTAAACTGACCACAGGTTGATTGTTTACTCTCTCACAGACCAAATATTTTCTTTAAAATATTTGACTATCTTTTTTCCCCCATCTCCCAGTATTATGTACACGTTCCATAATATCACCATGTAGTGTATGGCTCTTCAATATTGGAAAATAACATATTAACAGCCTGAAATATCTTGAATTGCTGAAGGAATATCCAAGACTGATTTACATATCCACAAATGGTAACTTTAATGAGTAAGATTAATTATGGGCTCTTCTAATATATATATATTCCAATGAAAAATTTGAAAAGGATTGCTAATTCAATAAATGATTTAACTCTTGAATAATGCTGATGGAATCTCTCTAGTAATATGTGGGACTACTGGATTAGAATTGTGATTTGGGACACATACTTAATGGTGGTTTTAAAAATCTGAAAGTATTCAAAGGTAGAGAGTTCAATACAAAACACTCAGCTTCATAATGTCAGACAGTGATATGGACCAGTTAGAAAATGAAGTTTGTCATTAATTTTGGCTGGTTTGTGGTTTGCAAAGCAATGTTCATGGAAGGGTGCCCAGTATGGCAGACCCCTGCTTCATCTTCTCTGTGAGGCAGATTTTCCTGCCAAAACACTGTTTTCTACTCTAACTACAAATACACATTGATGGAGTCCGAACTGGCAGAGACCGACCAAGAGCGAGATCTTGGAGTCGTAGTATATAACTCAATGAAAATGTCTAGACAGTGTGCAACTGCAATAAAAATGGCCAACACTATGCTGGGGATTATTAGGAAGGAAATTGAAAACAAATCAGCCAGTATCATAATGCCCCTGTATAAATCAATGGTGCAAACTCATTTGGAGTACTGTGTACAGTTCTGGTCACTACTAGGGATGTGCATTCAGTTTGTCCGAACCAAATGCACCCCCGAAAATGGCCCATTTGGCCCCCTTTCAGGCAGCTGTGGGCTGAATCAGAAAGCTGTCTGAAATTCGGTGGCATTTCAGCCGCGGCCCAAAAAGCAGACCCAGCCCCAGGGAAGTCAAAGAGAGGCATTTAAATGCCTCCCAGCTCCCTCCCGGGCCCTTCCTGGATTGCCCGCCTCAGTGGGCTGAATTTTTTTATTTATTTTTTGCACACCCCCTAGTCACTACACCTCAAAAAGGATATTATAGCATTGGAAAAAGTGCAGAAAAGGGCAAATAGAATGATAAAAGTGTTGGAACACTTTCCCTATGAAGAAAGGTTAAAGCACTTGGGGCTCTTTAGCTTGGAGAAATGACGGCTGAGGGGTGACATGATAGAGGTTTATAAGATTATGCATGGGATAGAGCAGGTTGAGAAACAAGTACTTTTATCCCTTTCTTACAGTATAAGAACTCATGGGCACTCAATGAAATTGCTGAGCAGTCGAGTTAGAACAGATAAAAGGAAGTACTTATTTACCCAAAGAGTGATTAACAAATGGAATTCACTGCCACAGGAGGCGGTGGCAGCTACAAGCATGGACAGCTTCAAGAGGGAATTAGATAAACACATGGAGCAGAAGTCCATCAGTGGCTATGAGCCACAAGGTATAGCTAGGAACTCTCAGGCTGGGGCAAGTGATTCTCTCTATTCTTGGTGCTTGGGGGGGGGGCAACAGTGGGAGGGCTTTTGGTGTCCTGACCCCACTGCTGGACCTCCTGATGGCACCTGGTATTTTTGGCCACTGTGTGACAGAGTGTTGAACTGGATGGGCCATTGGCCTGATCCAACATTGGCTTATCTTGTGTTCTTGTGCCTGAGCAGCCTCTTAGTAGCATATTTGAATGATAGAATTATAACATTCTGCATGTCCCACCCTGTGATAGAGAAGTTATTTGGCTTTGGCCCAGACCTGCAATTTGTTTTTTGTAACTCAGCAGGACCCCTCTTATAAATCCCTTTTCAAAATGGCACTTGACACAAAGTAAAGTTCAAACAGAAAGGTTGATATTGAACAGGCACAGTTGAGTTAGGAATAGGGCAGAGGATGAGAAGTTGAGGTAAATTTGGTTCTCTGTACAATTTATAATCTTTTGAACAGGCAACAGTATACTTGAAGCTTATATTCATATAGGTTAAGTTCTTAAAGGTGTCTTAATAAAGTTTCCTAAAACTGTCTTAGTTTCTTGGAAGTTAGTACATTTCCCCCCTGTATTTAAATACTTCCCTTGTGGGATTATAACTTCCTTTTTTACTCTTGAGGAGTCTAAGATCATTTGCCTTTTCACATAAACCAGGGGTCCCTTCTGAGGTGAACCCTCTGAATAACTCAATAAGAAATATCCTCCTCTTTCTAGGAGTGATAATCATTTTTCTGTTTGGCTAGACTGGCAGTTTTCAACCTCCTTTCCAGTCTCTTCTCTCAAACCTAAACTCCAGTTCTGAAGACTGTGAATAAATGGAATTCAGCTACCGGTGACACTTATACTTTTAAGATCTGATTTTTGAACTTTTCCTCAAATGTGTTGGTACACAGTAAGTGTACGGAATCATGTCCCTTCACTTCCCAGGTGACTTGTCTGTTTCCCTCAGACTGACACATGCACACGCTCCTCCTGACTGGCCATTGCCAAGCCAAAGTCCAAATGATGACTGACTCCTTCTGACAAGATTGACAAGACTTTTGAAAGCTCTTCTCAGCTAGCACTGACCAATTAGAGAGAAGGGGGTGCATGCAGCCAGCAGCCTGTCAATCAAACTGTGCTTTATGGTGAGGCATTAACTCCTAATCTCCCAGCTCCCTGAATTTGATGCACTAATCATCCTGCTTTTGGAGGTCCATCACATCCAGCATGAACATTTCAGAAACTATATTGTGGGTCATGGCGGTCTGGGAATGGATATATTTCCAGACAGATTTTTTCAGCTCAATTAAACTGTCTACAAAACTACAAAACAACAGAGGGGGTTGAATTATCCAGCCTTGGAAACACCAATAGGAGCCCTCCAAAGCTCAACAGGCACTACTCGCTGCTAATAGCAGAGTTCCCATTCAGTTTTATGGGATCAGATTGCTATATATACACTCAGCTCAGCTCCACACCCTCTCCTCTGTCAACTGTTGGCAGTTACACAGAGAGGCAGGGAACTTGTTAAAAGCAGACTAGCAGGGTACATTCCCTCCTGATTATTGAACTCCTTTCCCCCTGCTGGTGTTCTGATGTTAGGTAGACTCATGGCTCTCAGCCATCCTATCTCTCCGCACATGCCTTGTAGAGGGGCTGAACTACTGGGTGCCACAGCTGAGGATCCAGATTTTGACTGTGAACTCCTCTCCCCTGATGGGGTTTGGGAGTTTTAGGTGGACTCAAGGCTCTGAGCCATCCGATCTCTCTGCTCCCACTGAGTAGAGGGGCTTAGCTGGTAGATTTCTCAGCTGAAGACCCACATTTTGATTATGAACTCCTGTCCCTTGTGGGTTTTGGGGGGTGTTAGGTCAACTCAGGGATCTGAACCACCCCATCTTTCTGCTCACGCTGAGCAGAGGGGCTTAGCTAGTGGGTTCCTCAGCTGCGGACCCACATTTTATACCCTCCTACCCCTCCTTTGTGCGATGTGGGTGAAAGTGGATGCACAGGGTGATCATTGTGGGGGAAGATGTCCTCTACCCTCTGCATATCATAGGCTCTCATTCCCAGGCACTGAACCCATCCTGCCAGCCCACTGGAGCTGGGCCCTAGCAGAGCATCACCAGGGGTGTCAGAGCCTCCTTTCCCTGATCTATCCCTGGGGTTTGTGTGAATGGACTAGGGGAGGAGTCCTGAATTGTTTGTGTGAATCTTTAATAACATATTTAACTTGTTGAAGAATTTAGACAGCTGGACATTCCTTCCTTTCCTCTCCTCTTGGGAAAAGATTTGGCTGCCTTTGGCTGAAGTCAGGCTCTGATCATCCCTGAGAGTCAGTCTGTGCAGAGTTGGCACATTTTGTGCTTGACAAATGTTGTCTGTTGTCTGGAGACAAGTTGTAATTCTGGAAGATCTCTGGGCCTCACCTGGAGGCTGGCCACTCCAACGGAAACCCAGGTCTTTCAAATCCTAGTCTGGCATGCTAATTGCTGTACCATACTGGCTATTCCTTGCTCATGGTAAGTATGAGAGGTGGATCAAAGCAAACACTGAAGTACTTGGTAGAAAATCATTTTAAGTGTGTGTATACTGCCACGAATGAGACACATGCAAATATATGTTCTGGAAGGTGATTATATGTATACACTCCACTGAATCACAATAAGAGAAATATCCAAATTATGAGAGGTGCAACTGGTGTCAGTGAAAGGGTGGGGATTCTCACCTGTAATTCTCCATGGAATGCCAGATTCCAGCCATTCTGGTGCTTTGAAAAGCCTGCATATGTAGCTTTTTAAAAAATTAGCAGTTGGTGATGTTTGGAGGCTGGCTTGGAGTACCTCTGTGGTGCCAAGTTGCAAGTATTAGTGGACTGTGTGTGCTATCTTGCGGAAGAGTTTGTAATGTTATTTGTGTGCCAGTCTGCATTTTGAAAGAGCAGGACATAAATGTTTAAAAAACAAAATAAAGATAAAAATAAATGACACAACAGTATACCAGTTGAATAGTGTGCCCTGTAAATCACCCAGCACAGCAACCCAGAGATAGTAATGTGCAACAGATGAGGATGAGAGAACACTCCAAACTACTCCCACTGCAATGTTTAGATGATGTGCACTGCAGATAATAAGAGCAATGCAACCTAATTGACTCTAAATTAGTGCTCACCGTGAAGAGCACATGGTCTGGGCAAGGGAAAGAGAAACCTCACCATCAGTGGAACATGTTCCAGATCATGCACTTGCTGTAGCAGCAATCACACACAACTGACAGTGCAATTTGAAACAGAGATACAGGCTTCAAAATCCATTGAAGTCAATGGATTTAGGTGTAGCTCTGCCTAGGATCATGCTGTCTGTCACCAGCAATTTTAGTAAGTAAAACAAGCTCTTCTCTAGAAGTCTGAATACACAGCAAATGAAAACTGACCGGACCTGCATGAACCACAGGGGAAGGAAATCAGCTGCTGGTCTAGTTCATATAGAGCCAGGCAGCTTCCAAAGTCCTTCTAAAAATGGTGGAATAGTGCAATTGTGCAATTGCTAGTGGCATGTGGAAATGCCAAACAGACACACGCACAGTCATAGAATCACAGAGTTGGAAGGGGCCATACGGGCCACCTAGTCCAACCCCCTGCTCAATGCAGGATTAGTCTAGAGCAACCCTGACAAGTGTTTGCCCAGCTTCTGCTTAAAGACTGCAAGTGAGAGGGAGCTCACCACCTCGCTAGGCAGCTGGTTCCACAGTTGCACAACTTTTATGGTATAAAGGTTTTTCCGAAGATCCAGCCAGTTCCTTCTCACCCTTAATTTAAACTAATTATTGTGAGTCCTCTCCTCTGCTGCCAACAGGAACAGCTCCCTGCCCTCCTCTAAGTGACAGCCCTTCAAATACTTCAAGAGAGCAATCATGTCCTCCCTCGACCTCCTCTTATCCAGACTGAACATTCATAAGTCCCTCAGCCTTTTCTCCTAGGGCTTGGTCTCCAGGCCCCCAATCATCCTTGTCACTCTCCTCTTCTCTGGCTCCATTCTGTCCACATGTTAGAATATTGTTTGGTAGAAACTCTTTCAGTTGGATAATATCCCCCCGCACATTTGCTGATGCTCTATTCACATATGCAAGTTATCATTCAGTGTCATAGTCATCAAGGTGGCTAGCCATTTTAGTCTGTCTGCCCTCCTCTAGACTATGGATCCACAAGGGTTAAGCTGACACTAAATATTATAAAAATACAAAATTTATTCCGGTGTACACATTTTAAAACTTAGACTCACTAAAAGTATATACCATTCAGACATAGAAAAACTGAAGAAGGCCCTCTGAGGGGCCGAAACGCATTTGGTTTTGTTGCACAGCACTAACCCATCTATGTATGAATGTTGAATAGTTTTTTCTATGTCTGAATGGTATATACTTTTAATGAGTCTAAGTTTTAAAATGTGTACACCTGAATAAATTTTGTATTTTTATAATATTTAGTGTCAGCTTAACCCTTGTGGATCCATAGCAACTTTTTGGGTTGAGTTTCCCCCCCCTTCCTTTTTTCCTTTTCCCTTCCCTTCCTTTTTGTTAGCATGCTATAAACAGACTAACATGGCTGCACATCTTGATCTGTCTCCACAGAAGGCACCACATTTAGCTGTATAGAATGGAAATCCATCAACTTTGTGAAGAAACCTGCACAGGTGCAAACATAGGCTGATTTCCCACAAGCGCTGCTCCGCGCTCACTCCTCCCTTTTGTCCCGATGGCACATGTCAATTTCACACAAGCTGCTGCACAGCCACATTTCGCCCTGCAGCTTCGCGTGATTTCCCCTGCGTCTACTCAGTCCTGAGGATTGAGTAGATGTGGGGGAAATCACATGAAGCTCCGGGGCGAAATGCAGCTGCGCAGCAGCTTGTGTGAAATTGACAGGTGCAATCGGAGCAAAAGGGAGGAGTGAGTGCGGAGCAAAGCTTGTGGGAAATCAGGCATAGTAATCAAATAATAGCTGACTATGGATGTGTGAACCGGTTTACTCTTGAAATGAAATTAGAGCCATTTAAATATTAGGCTGACTGAGCTCTCAGGCTGAGGTGGGGTACTTTTGAAGAGTGAATGCTCCCCTGTTCCTATGAGAGAGCCAGGTTTGAATCCCAATCCCCCACTTCCAGAAGTTCACTGGGTGACCTTGGCACAAACACTCTCTGTCATCCTTGCAAGGTTCTTGTTGTGAGGATAAAGTGGACAGGAGAAAATCAGATGTAACTAGGAATAATGTAATCTAATAGTAATAACATAATGTTTTTAAAAAGCTACCTGCAGGATATACTAACTTTTCAGTCTGATGTGCTATTACTACATGCAGGGGGCTGTTTACACAGAGGGGGCTCCAAATCTGAAGTATTAAAGCCCCCAAATCATTCTCTAGATCAGCTTTCGCTGCCTTATGTGAAATGAAAATGGCTCTGAATAACTTAATCCCATTTACAAGGGCTGAAGAAGCGTGGATCTTTGTGGTGACTTACATTTTCTTTTCAACTGCATGAACTTGCATGCTTTAGTTAAGGCCTCAGTTAATTTAAGCATTAATCTCTTCATTTACTGTATGCTTAACTTAATTGCAAGACTAGTTTTTGACTCATTTATCATTTATGGAATCAAAAGAAATCTGTTTAATCACTGTTACATCAAACAAGCAATTCATCAATTAAACCAGCCTATCATACCTCCTCTACAGCAGCACAATTAGGAACCAAAAATTTGCAATTCACAGTGAGATAACAATGCCTATAACTATATCTGGAAGCCAATTTCTAATACCCATCTGTAGGTTTCGACAATGTGATTGCATTTTTACAACTAACAAGTTTTAAATTACCATTAACATAACATTTTCTCTCTTTTTTTGTAAGGTCAGCTAGCCTGAATTCTCTTGAAGAACAAAGCATCCGTCGACTCTGGCAGATGAGTTACTGTGGTCCGCCCCGCCCGCCCGGTAAAGATTAACAGGGATTAATATTAAGGGGGTAAAATTTAATGGTTTCTACCCACATCAAGTACTTTAGAAGACTGGAAACAGCCACAGTTTATTTCCACAGTGTAAATGCCCAGATGCAAACTTATTGATCAGAACTTGAAATGGCTGAGGATCAGTTAGGATAAATGAAGAGGAACATAGCATGTTATAAGGCAAGGTGCAAAACGTAGAGAATGCTTATAATTTAGCACCCTAATTATTCTTCCTAAGGAACTAGTATAAATTATTTGAAAAGACCTTGGAAAAGTCAAATTGTATTTCTTTCCATCACAACATGGAGCCTCTGTTAATTTCTGCACACAGTTGCATTTTGGACTTGACTGAAAGGATGGCCCAAGATAATTAAGCATCTGAGGCAAAAAAGGCAGAAGGGATCTCTAAAATAGTGTGCAATGTAACTTTGTTAAAAAGCTATATAACTACTATGCATATTACAGATGCCACTATTTAATACTTACTTAGCCAGTTTGGTGTAGTGGTTAAGTGTGTGGACTCTAATCTGGGAGAACCGGGTTTGATTCCCCACTCCTCCACTTGCAGCTGCTGGATGACCTTGGGCAAGTCATAGTTCTGACAAGAGCCGCCCTTGAAAGGGCAGTTCTAGAAAGAGCTCTCTCAGCCCCACCTACCTCACAGGGTGTCTGTTGTGGGGAGGGGAAGGGAAAGGAGTTTGTAAGCTGCTCTGAGACTCCGTGTGAAGGGTGGGGTATAAATCCAATCTCTTCTCTTCTCTTCTTCTTCTATACAGAAATATCAGAGGCATGCTACCAGAAACTTAGTCATAAGAACATAAGAGAAGCCATGTTGGATCAGGCCAATAGCCCATCCAGTCCAACACTCTGTGTTACAGAGTGGCCAAAACCCCTGGTGTCATCAGGGGGTCCACCAGGTAAGCCAGAACTCCAGAAGCCTTCCCACTGTTTTCCCCAAGGCACCAAGAATACGGAGCATCACTGCCCCAGGCAGAGTGTTCCCTCTATATGTTATGGATAATAGCCATTGATGGACCTCTGTTCCATATGTTTATCCAGTTCCCTCTTCAGATTGTCTATGCTCATAGCCACCATACTTCCTGCAGCAGTGAATTCCATGTGTTAATTACTCTTTGGGTGAAGAAATATTTTATCAGTTCTAAGCCTATTGCTCATTAATCTCATTGAATGCCCATGAGTTCTTGTATAGTGAGAAAGGTTCTTCTGTCTCTACCTTCTTCTATCATGTCACCCTCCAGTAATAATTTCTCCAAGCTAAGACCTAGTACTGAGCCCTGTGGTACCCACTGCTTACCATCTTCAACTATGAAAACTTCTCATGTATACCTACTCTCTGTTTCCTGTTAATTGACCAGTTTTTAATCCACAAGAGGACTTGTCCTCTTATCTCATGACTGCTGAGTTTACTTAGGAGCCTTTGATGAGGAACTCTACCAAAAGCTTTCTGGAAGTCTAGGTAAATAACATCTACTGGGTAACCCTTGTCCACATGCTTGTTTACCCCCTAAAAAAACCTCTAAAAGGTTACTGAGACATGATCTTCCCTTACGTAATCCATGCTGATTCATCCTCAATAGCTTTTGTTCATCAATGTGCCTACTATTTCTATCTTTAATAATGGATCCCACCAACTTACCCAATATCAATATTAGACTGACCGGCCTGTAATTTCCCAGGTCTCCTCTGGAACCTGTTACATTAGCTACCTTTCAGTCCTCCGGATTGGAGGCAGATTTTAGTGGTAGACTGCATATTTTTGTTAGGAGATCCAGATGTTTACATTTGAGTACTTTCAGAACTCTTGGATGTATGCCATCTGGGCCAGTGATTTGTCAGGTTTTAATTTGTCTTCCCATCATAGGACCCCTCCTCTCTCATCACCTCAATCTAACTCAGGTCTTTTGACACCTCCCACCTGTGGTATAGAGTAGAATGGAACTGGCGGGGCGTCGGTCTCCAAGATGGCGGG
>NW_015159754.1:0-12963 GCF_001447785.1 Gekko japonicus
GTCCCCAGGACTGCTGCTGTGGTTGTTGGAGAAACGTTTGGGGATGGCACGTCCGAAACTGTTGTGGGGGTTGGGGATGCTGCTGGGGCTGGGTATTTTGCAAGCTCCTCATCAGGGGCTGGGAAAAATTCCCAGGCTGCTGAAACTGTCTAGGACTTCCCCCGCCCTGCTGGGGCTGGGCTGATGGTGGCAGTGCCTGGGATGGGCAGTTTCTCTGGATGTGGCCGGCCAGGCCACAGGCAAAACAGATGATCAGTTGGGGAAAATGAGGTCCTGAATGCATTGGGCAAATAGCCATGGATGAACCTAGCTCTGTCAGGTCTGTCAGACCAGCCAACAGGGCAGGGGGGTGAACTTAGTGGGAGCGGAGAGGGAAGAAGCTGTAAATAAACGTGATGTGCCTACGTCACCTAGATGTGATGTAGGCACATTGGAGACAATGCTCCGGTTTGTGGGCAAAACCTCTATGGCAGAATTAGCTTCTACCATAGAGTTTTGCCCTACAACCAAAGAATCACCACCGCCCCCTGACTCACCAATGTTCCTACATCACTGCCAGGTGACATAGGCACATTGTGTTTATTTCTGGCTTTTTTTCCTGTTGGGGAGGGGTTATTGAGGGGGTTGAAAGGAATGCCCAAAAGTGGGGGAACCCCACCCTCCCCAGGGGGTCTGGCATCCCTAGATGAACCTGTTATACTTGAGTGGGTGGTGGGAAGTGCCATCAAATCACAGCCAACTTTTCAAGGCAAGAGACGATCAGAGCAACAGTGAGGGAACAAGTAACATCTCTTTTCCTACTATCTCTATTTGTTGTCATTATCTGAATGAACATGACAAATAGGGCGTTGTGATTCAGCCTTCCATCCATTTGGCAATGAATTTGGGATGCTCAAACAGCCCCCAGTTCAGCTCACATTCTGCTTTCTGGTTGCAAGAAGGGAGCCTTTTGTTTGTTTGTTTTTGGGCCAGGCGTTTCAAAAGCAGCTCGGGTCTGTTTGTTGAGTTGCTTTTGACATCTTCAAGCAGTACAGTGCAACTGGCGGTGTTCCGTGCGTTCTTACCGACCTACTTTCCCCTGACCTTCACAGACTTGTCCTCTCTGCTCACCACTTGGCATCCAATCATATAGATGAACAGTGAGCAAATTAATTGGCCAAACAGCAATTATTTTTTAAAAAGAATTTAAAAAGGGGGGGGAGGTCTTGCTGTTTGAGGTGGTTTATGGCTGTGTTTCCATCAAGGGTATCTCAGGCACATGCACAGCCGGCTGGGTATCCTCGTATCCCTGCTGCGTGATTTAACTACCTGGATCCCACCATCCATGATCTGGGGGCAGGGGGGAATTGATTTCAACAACTGTGCAGATTAAAAAAAACAGTTTACAAAGTAGATGGAGATTAAACAAACAAAACAAAACAAAAACCAGCTTTCAAAGTAGATGGAAATTAAACAAACACCAAACTACTGTACAGCTATAAAGCTGTTCAGTGGCTGTTCAAGGAGAACAGCGCCTTGGCTTCCCAGCTGTAAGACCTGCTGTGCTTGCCCGCTGAACCTTTTTGCTGCAAAGTTTGCAGCAGCCTTGAAGAGAACACAGGACCCTTCTGCTTCGGACTGCAATTAGGGAATCACGTTATTGAATGCTTCCCCATGGGGTGGGGGGGAGGTATTCCTACAATGCAAACCAAACACATGAATAATTCCAAAAGTTGTCTTCTCCATTCTCTGGCTTCTCTAGGCTTCTTTGTGGAGGGCGAGGGTTTTGTTGTTGTTGTTGTTGTTGTTTTTTGTTGTTTGCTTTTGTTATTTAAACACAAAAAGGTATCATATGATAGAACTGTGCACCTGCAATCTGAACTGACGTTGTCCAGGAATAGTTCACCCACCTCATCTGCGGCTCGCTGATGCGTTTCTACCATAGAGTTTTGCCCCAAACCCAGAGTGTCACCCCTCGATGTCCCCAATGTGCCTACGTCACTTCCGGGTTATGTAGGCCTATAGCGGTAATTTCCAGCATTCTTCCCTGTTTGGGGGGGGGGAGGTAATTTCCCCTCGCTGGTCAGAGAGCCAGTTTGGTGTCGTGGTTAAGTGTGTGGACTCTAATCTGGGAGAACCGGTTTTGATTCCCCACTCCTCGACTTGCACCTGCTGATGTGACCTTGGGTCAGTCACAAGCTCTGGCACAGCTGTCCTTGGAAAAGAACAGTTTGTGTCAGAGTTCTCTCGGCTCCACCCACCTCCCAGGGTGTCTGTTGTGGGGAGGGGAAGGGAAAGGAGTTTGGAAGCCGCTCTGAGACTCCAAGTGAAGGGCGGGGTATAAATCCAATCTCCTCCTTCTCCTCCTCAGAGAGGTTGGGCCCACAATCTGGGGACCCCCACCGGGGATCCCGCATCCCTACCCCCAGAATCATCACAAGGAAGATGATTCTTGGTGGGGAACTTGATTGGGCCCCTCTCTTGCTGCTGTCCATTAAAGGTCTTTCCATGACATGATGGGAAAGAGGGCTACCTTGTTAGAGCTTCCCTCTGCAGCTGGTCGTCTGTAGCGCAGCTGGGACTGCCAGCCTCCAGGTGGGGGTCTGGAAATCACCCAGGGCTGCCAAGCCACGGTGGGGGATCCGCACGTCTTCACAGGATCCCTGCCGCGGGGGACAGCGATACGCATTGCACCGCCGTCGCCAGGATGTGACGCTATGCGTCGCTCTGACAACGGGACTGTTTGGAGTCCCGCTGCCAGAGTGACGTGTAGCGTCACATCCTGGCGACGGGGGCGCAATGCGTATCGCTGTCCCCCTCAGCAGGGATCCTGTGAAGACGTGCGGATCCCCCGCCATGGCTTGGCAGCCCTAAAATCACCTGGAATTACAGCTGATGCTCCAGATGCAGAGATCGGTTCCCCTGGAGGAAATGGCTGCTATAGAGGATGGACTTCATGGCATTATACCCTGCTTAGGCTTATACCTTGCATTATACATCATACCCTGCTTATTATTATATCATACCGTGCTTGGCATTATACCCTTCCCAAATCTCCAGGGATTTTCCAATCTGGAATTGGCATCTCTAAGCACAACAGCGGCAGCAAGTAGGCTTAGCGATAAGTTTGGGTGAACTAGGCCTTCCAGACATCCCCCCCAAAAAAGACACTTGAAAAGCAGGCAGGTATGCAATAAACATCAAATGCAATGCAATTAAGCACACTGCTAACCGACGATCTCTTCCTTTCAAGACTCTTAAAGCTGAGGCTTAAGCTTGTTCTCCTTTGATAGCTCCCCTTCAAAATCTCCATCGCTGCCTGGTTTTCTGTTATTTTCAAAAGGAATGCATTTGCCCGCAAATGAATGATTGAGTTCTTTTTGCAAAGTCATCAGAGGAACTGTGATGCGGAGGCAGGCCTGGGTGTACATTTGAGAAGACGCTGCTTAAACAGTAAATTGAGCCCCGGGGGAATCTCCGGATGTGTTAATGTGCCATTAGAGAAATCTTAAAATAACCCACTTTCCTTCGTCTGATGTGGGGCTGGGGGGAGGGAACAGAGGAGGAACTGGGTTTGGGTGCTAACCCACTGGGGAAATCGCTTTTGTCAGATACTGTTAAAACCCTTTTTACTACAGAAGCTATTGAGCAACAAAAGGAATTGGACTTTGAATCAGAAAGATTTAGTACATATTAAAAATAGTCACCTTGGTGCTTGGAATTATTGATGAAGCACACATGGCATTTTGTCTCTTTGTCCACATGGCATTTAAGATGCCACGCCTCGTGGGAAAATTCCCCCCAGCAATAATGGCTTACTAGCCTCCTCTTCACTCGTGCCACCAAATCATTGCATGTTCTCCAGCATTTGTAGGTCATATTCCAGACTGCAAATTTAGGGGTTGTGTCCAGCCAGGTTTTCCATTCACTCTCAGTCCAATTTCTGTCCCTTCATGCATGGCTTCTATACATGCAGCTTCCCCAGCGCAGAATGTCTGGTGGCTAAAGAGGAGCTCTCCTACCTTTTTAACCAGCAAAAACGCTGGCTGGATCCAAACCTTCGTTCACACGGGGCCTTCTTCATTGCTTGTGCTAAACTGGATTTGTTTGAGTGCTCTCACACTACCGTCTCTGAGCCATATGGATCAGGCAAATTCAGAGCATGTGTTAACATGCTAAATCCTGTTGATTGTATCAGTGCAAAAAGCAGTGCATGCGCTGCAGTGCGGCTGACACTGAACAGGACTGTTGGGCCTCAATCAATCAATCAGTCAGTTTATTACAGTCAAAGACCCATCAAACAGCATACAGAATCAAAAACAGTCTCCAGATTGTCGTAAGGCATTACAGAGAAAAAAAAATCCTGTGTATGGATAAATTGAAATTGCACAGAAGAGGCAAAGAATTGCAAAGGAAAACAGATTAACAGCATTCAGGCTCAATAGCTTATCCTTCCTGGAAAGTTCAACTTCTTCACAGAGATAAATGGAAAATAGTTTGGGAATAACTCAGTTGATTCTTATGGTTGCTAGAATTCGTTGCAACCCGAAGAAAACGACTCACACTTAAGTCCCAGTGAGACCAATAGAGCAAGTTACTTTTTCTAGGCAGGTATGTGTTCGGGTATTTATTGATATAACCCCCACCCCCAAAGTGCATGACGTGCCCGGCGTGAACAGTGCCAAGACCACGGCCACACAACTCGGAAAATCTACAACAACTAATGAACTCCGTCCGTAAAAGCCTTCGACAATGATTTTGAGTAGCTTTGTCCATAATTTTGTTTGTGTCCTTTAATACTCTAAGTGACAGCACAATGCAGGCAGGATTGGGACTAATATGAGGCCCGGGCCAAACACACAGCCCCTGGGTTGCTCATTTGGCTGGGTCCCAGCTGTGGGCAATGAGGTTCTTGGATTAATACCTGGAGTCCCGGTCCTAATGAACTAACTAGTTTAATTGTGCCTAGCCTTCCTCCTCCTCCTCTTCGTCTCCCTACTCCCTTCAATAGCAGGTCCCAATCTCGTGCCTCAAACCACTTTTGAAAATAGTACGAGAAGTGGTTTTGCAAAGAGAGCAAGTGGGAGACAGCTTAGTGGTAGTAAACACCCTGCACACACAGGATCATCAGTATTTCCTGTCAACCCAAGGGTCACAGTTGAGCAGTGCACAGAAATGTTATTTAGTTTGGATTTTGAGTAGTTGCTGTAGATTTTCCGGGTTGTGTGGCCATGGTCTCGGCATTGTAGCACCTGACGTTTCGCCAGTAACTGTGACTGGTGTCCTCAGAGGTATAACACAGAAAGATGGAGTACTCTCTTGACACAGGGAATATTCCATCTTTCTGTGTTATACCTCTGAGGATGCCAGTCGCAGTTACTGGCGAAACATCAGGCGCTATAATGCCAAGACCACGGCCACACAACCCGGAAAATCTACAACTAATGAATTCTGGCCGTAAAAGCCTTCGACGACGATTTTGAGTAGCTTTGTTCTTAATTTTGTCTGTGTCCTTTAATACTCTGGCAGCACAATGCAGGCAGGATCGGGACAAGGCTGATTTTAAACCAAAATTGCAAAGGGCACTGAACTAAACCTTGCATGTACGCACATACGCTAGAGTTGCCAGCTCTGTGTTGGGAAACACCTGGAGATTTGGGGGTTAGAACCTGAGGAGGGTGGGGTTTGGGGTGGGGAGGCACTTCAGTGGGGTGTCATGCCATACAGTCCACTTTCCAAAGTGGCCATTTTTTTATCCAGGCGAACTGAGCTCTATCGTCTGGAGATCAGTTGAAATCCCAGGAGATCTCCAGTCACCACCTGGAGGTTGGCAACCCTGGCACGCATGCAAGCCCAGTGCTAGATCCTTGCTCCTCGCTAGCCCCAGCAAGCGGAAATTTGTGGAAATGGAAACTGAAAGCCGATCTCAGCTGCATCTATCAAGGCGCCACCCGAAACACAGACAAAGTGGCCTAATCAGTTTGAAGTTGACAGTCAGAGTTAATTTCATTCAGATTTCTTACTCTTTGGAGGTTAACAAATTGGCTGTTTGTTTCCCCCCCCCCCCAGGATTTGGTTTAGTTCTGTTGCAAATAAACATTCCCAGACTGCAGGCAGCATTCACCTAGCAGGCAGCACTTATTAATGGAGGGCCAATAGCTTAATGGCAGAAAGCACACGCTTTACACACATGGACCCCAAAATGCAGTCACTGATATTTATTGTTTGTTTATCTACAAAAACTGTAGCCTGCTGTTCTACCCTTACAAGAGCTACCAAGGCGGCGAACAATTTCAAATGTGCATGATTTCCAATTAAAGAATCCGAGATAGCCAGACTAGGAGAGACTTCTGCCTGAGCCCCAAAAGCAGGGTTGCCAACTCCAGGTTCAGAAATACCTGGAGATTTGAGGGCGGAGCCTGGAAGGGCGGGGTTTGGGGAGGGGAGGTATCTCGATAGTGTCTAATGTCATTGAGTTCACCCTCAAAAGCAGTTGTTTTCTCCAAGAGAAGTAGAATACATGTTTAAATAAATATTAAATAAATAAGCAAGTTTTATAGTCTGGGGACCTGTTGTAATTCTACAAGGTCTCCAGCCCCCACCTGGAGAATATTATTGCAACAGAAGGGCCACGGTGTAGAAGGTAGGGTTGCCAAGTGACTCACCAAAATAAGCAGGGGAGAGTTGGTCCCGTTCCGGGACATTCGGACGCACCGTGATGACATTGCCTGGAAGTGGCGTCATCATGCTGGGCATGTCGCCGGGCGATGCTCTAGCAACTGGCCTGAAAACTCTATGGTACCATAGAGTTTTCAGGGTGATTGCTAGAGCGTCGCCCAGCGTGATGACATCACTTCCAGGTGACATTATCATGCTGGGCACGTCGGCCCATCTGGCCTCTTCATGGGTGGGTTTTCCCCCGCCGGCTGGACCCGGACCAGCGGATTGGGGGCCCTTTTAGCAGGGGAATCCCCGCCCCCCAGGGGAACTTGGCAGCCCTAGTAGAAGGCAATATTCAAATACTAAAGCACGGTGTACAATAAATTGTATACAATATTTGTATTGTGTCAGTTGTTGTAAAGGTACAATACTTCCACATACTTAAATAATACAAACAAAACTAAACACATACACATATGCATGTGTTTAGTTTTGCTCGTTATCGTTTAAGTTTGTGAAAGTACTATACCTTTACAACCACTGCCACAATACAAATATTGCTTATATCAGGGGTCGTTTCATAGAAAAAGAGCTAGGGGAACTCATTAGCATAACTCATTAGCATATGCCACACACCCTGACATCACCGGAAGTTTGTCATAAGGCCACACACCCTACCCCCAATGGTCCCGGCCGCTGGTGGCGGCCTTGCAGCTCCACTGCCGAGCCCCATGAGGGGCCCGGCGGTGGCCTCCTCCTGGCTGAATGAGGACCGGAAGCGAGGCGGTCAGAAGCAGGGGGCGGGGCTTTGTCATGTGCCCCGCCCCCCCGTACTTCACCCGGGGAACTGCGATCCCCCGCGATCCCCCCCCCGAAATGACCTCTGGCTTATATAATTTAATTGTTTATTTCAATTCATTTTACATGGTGCTTTAGTATTTGAATATCCCCACCTGGAGAATGACAACCCTGCCCGAACGGCTCTTCTCAGTTGGTTGGACCAATGGTTTGATTCAGTATTAGGATGGTTTGCATGACATAAAAAAAAACCCTGAACATTAATTTAGCTATCGAATATTTGTTTAGCTTTATTCAGGTTTAAAAGCCTAGAGGCCATACACCATAATTTAAGAATTAAGAATAATAACAAACCAAACATTAGCCACATCAACATTACAAGTTTTGTCATGGCCATTCAGAAGTAATCTTAGCTTATGGGCGTCTACAGTAGCTGAATATTTTGATAACCATTTCAAAAGAAAATTCTCCCAGTACTGAGCATGTTTTGGGCAATAAAGAACATGCATTATTGAGTCAACTGCTGATAAAGAGTAGTCAGAAAAGCACTTCTCTGGAGATGTCCTGAGAAAGCGACCCTTCCTTCGAGCTGTGGGTAATGCATTACATGTTCAACCATCTGTGTTTAGGATGAAGATAGTGTGGAGATTCAAATTTGGCTGGATATTTAATTCTGGTGTAAAGCAGAGTACATTGCTAAGAAATGGAAACAGAAGAAAGGGCCTTTAATACAAAATTGGTATGACTCTATTTGGAATCACTTTATGTTGGGTAAAATAGATTATTCTACAGATATTTGGAATGTTGATTGTAAAAATTTTCAAGCAGTTTAGTCTCCTATTAAATTTTTGCAAGATAAGGAAATTTTTGCAAGATAAGGAAATTTTTGCAAGATAAGGAAATTTTTGCAAGATAAGGAAATTTTTGCAAGAAATTTTTGCAAGATAAGGAAAGAAGGAATTTTGTAGTAATGGGTATTAATTTGGATATTTCTCTGTGTGTAGTACATGAATATGGATAAAAGATATAGTGTGTATTTATAATGTTCTTTGGTTTAGTTTGGTAAGGTTATTGTTGTATGGGTATGGTGGATTGTCCAATAAAATTTTTAAAAAATTAAAAAAGTAAAGCAGAGTACATTTATCTTTCATTCAGAGGGGGTATAGGGCTACCTACTATGTGCTGGGGATGCAGGAGAGCAAAGAAGTGTTGCCATCATGTCCTGCTTGTAGGATTTATTAACATATTACACTGGCTGCTGTTGAAAACAGGATGGTAGATTAGATGGATGCTTGGTTTGATACAGTCAAGAAGTGCCTACGCTTAGAAAGGCAGGTCCAAATCTCTCTTGGGTGCACAGATTTGGACGCACTGTATAGCTCTTCAGATCCCGGCCCCCACGTGCCACAGGTTGAAACAACAGTGCGTCTGTTTCATTTGGATCCTAACCATTTGAAACATTCATCTTGCTAAGCGGTACCATTCCCTTGTTGGACTGCCTCTACCTGTGCTGGATTGTTAGTGACCCCAGTCTGAACAGGAGCTCATTCGAGCAAAAACTGTCATAATCCTATCATGCAAGACTAATACCCAGTGAATCCTTCCTGGCAGGCCTGCCTGCCAAAACGGGGCCCGTATGAAAAAGAGAGAATAGAACAGCTGCTTCGAAACATTTGAACGAATGCTGATGCCCAGTTGCTGGAATAAAGAGAGCAGGGCTGCCACAGGTAGACCTGGAGAAGAAAAAAAAACATTGCCACAGATGACAATGTTTGCTGTAGCCAAAGAATAAATGATAAGCGCATGGCAGAAACCGGTGGCTTCCCTGTTCTCCTTAGCTGCACATGTGCAAAGATGTGGTAAGGACAGACCAGGAGGAGGCAACCTTTGGGAGGGAAGGCAGCATCTCAGGTCTCAGCAGCTATGAAGGATTGGCGTTGGGGAAAATAGTCAAAAATACTTAACGACTCAAAGTTTGCAATGGATCTTTGCTTCACTGGAGAGGAGACATTTCTTTCTGTTTAAAAAGCTTTATTTCTAAGGGTAAAAGGTACACAGGATACCTACAAAGTAACAAACATACTTAGAGCTACATTGTCACATCTTGCTGCTATAAAAGCATGGCCACACTAACACAGTGCAATAATGGAGAATCCTCCTTCTTCTTGACCCCTAGGAGGAAATCACCTGAATACATTAACCAATCAATGGCCCCGGTCACAAGGGCAGGAAATTGTGGGGGGGAAGCGTGGCAGTTTGCCCCGGGGCTTTTCCCAGGCTTCACTAGCTTTGGCTGTCTGCCAGGTTTCCCTTCCTGGTCGGTCTAAACAATAGCATAGAAAGGTAAACGGATTAACCCTATAATGGCTGGAATCCGAGACCTTGCAACTCATACATTTTCCAACGATTGGTACTTAGATGGAAGGAAGACTCTGCAGAGGAAGGCAATGGCCAACCACCTCTGCTTCTCATTTACCTTGGAAGCCCCTTGCTGGGGTCACCAGAAGTCGGCTGTGACACACACACAGAGGCAACCTTTGTGGTTCCAATGCCAGCCCTTACCAACCATAATGTATGTATGGTTGGTAGGGTTGCCACCCTCCAGGTGTGGCCTGGAGATCTCCTGCTTTTATAACTGATCTCCAGCTGACGGAGGTCAGCTCCCCTGGGGAAAATGGCTGCTTTTGAGGGTCGACTCTATGGCACTGTACCATGCTGAGGCCCCTCCCCTCCCCAAACCTTGCCCTCTCCTGGCTCTACCACCAAAGTCTCCAGGTATTTTCCAGCCTAGACCTGGCAACCGTAATGGTAGGGAGGGAGACAAGGTTTGTATTTGGGCAGACACGTTGCATACATTGTAAATAGCAGTGGTGGCTGGTGCCAGTAGGGTTGGGAGGACAGAGGGCGGGGCAGTAATTGGTGGGTGGATTCAGAGCAGTTGATGGGTGGAGCCAGAGCAAACTAATTGATTCCCCCCCCCCATCCAGGCCCTTTGCGATACCCAGAAGACTCAAGAACAGTGACCAGTTTCTTAAGATATAACCAGGGCTCTTTTTGTAGAAAAAGCCCAGCAGGAACTCATTAGCATAATAGGCCACACCCAACAGCAGAAACTCATTAGCATATTGGGCCACACCCCTGAAAGCACAGCTCATTAGCACATTAGGCCACACCCACATGTTACCAAAAGTGTGGTCATCCGGCCACACCCACCTTTTGCTTCTTATTCTGTTTACCTTGTTTGTTGTCAAAACCCAGGGCTTTTTTTGTAGCAGGAACTCCTTGAGGCTGGTGCCACTAGGGTTGGGAGGACAGGGGGCGGGGCAGTAATTGGTGGGTGGATTCAAAGCAGTTGATGGGTGGAGCCAGAGCAAACAAATTGGTCCCCCCCCCTCACATCCAGGCCCTTTGCAATACCCAGAAGACTCAAGAACAGTGATCAGTTTCTTAAGATATAACATCTAAATGAGCTTAGGAAAAATCTCTTACCTTGGTTCAGTAGGCTTGTGTGCTGTCACGCCTGATCTTCTAAAGTGAAAAATGTCTAATATATTTTAGAATAAAGACCAGACACAGCTTTAGAAATATAGGGTCCAAAAGAGAAACAAAAGGAATACACAAGAGTTCAGATGCCAGTCTGTGCATGACAGAAACTTAAAGTACTCTATTTTAAAAAATAAAATAAAAAATGCTGCGTGAGCAGGGTTGCAGTTCGGCACAGTTGTAGAGCTGACTCTCAAACATTCATTCCCAGAGCTGCCAAACTTCAAATTCTAATTTAAAATATTTTGGTTCTGTCATGTGGGAATGCCTCCCCAGGATTCTACTGGCTTTCTACCTGCTCTTCGACTGTCCAGCCTACCCTTAACACCTTTTGGCTCAGGCCCGTAGCTACAGTGGGGCATCCTGGGGCTAGGCCCCCTGACTTACTGGCAAGGCCCACCCGACTTCCCATCTTACTTATATCTTACTTATATTTATTAGCCTCTATGACCAAAGGTCTTAAGCTCAATTATAAAAGATGAATAGACAACGTTAGCCTCATAATACGAACTTTACAATACAAGTTTACGGTCCCATCTAGCCCAGGGCCCCCAAGCAGTGTTCCCTCTAAGCTGAGTTAGTGTGAGCTAGCTCACAGTTTTTTAGCCTCCGGCTCACACATTTTTGTCTTAGCTCAGGGAGGATGATTCCAGAGCAAATTAAGTTATTCAGTAGCCAGTTCACCTGCTCACAACTTTAATGTCAGTAGCTCACAAAGTAGAATTTTTGCTCACAGGACTCCACAGCTTAGAGGGAACATTGCCCCCAAGCGGTGGTGGATGCGGGGAAGGAGCCGGGTATGCTTTTAATTTGATTAGCCAGTGCCCCCTAAGACATTTAAATGCCCCCCAGCTAAAAAAAAATCCTGGCTACGGGCCTCTTTTGGCTCAATCACACCCTGGCTTTGGGGTCAAAACAAAGCAGGCTGAGCAAAATGGTGTGGTGTGCTGCTGTTAGGCCTGCAGCCCAAGAGTTGCCTTCCCCTGGAATCAACTTTCTGTTGGTTCCAGAATGCAACATCAAAGGCTCAGTTCACAAAAGTGAGCAGTGTCGGAGCTTAGTCTTCAGGAAGTTGAGCATGGGCTACGGTGGGGGCGGGAGATCTCCTGGGATTACATCAGATCACCGAACTACAGAGATCATTTCCCCTGGAGAAAATGGCTGCTTTGGAGGGTGGACTCCATGGCATCATACCACACTTGGTTCACTCCCTTATCCAAACCTCACCTTCCTCAAACTCTACCCTTAAATCCTCAGGAATTGCAGAAATAGGTTCAGTGTGGGAAGACTGGAGTAGATTCCCACGGGGGTTAGCTTAGGTGCCCTTGCAGACAGTGTTCCCTCTGAGTTAGTGTGAGCTAGCTCACAGGTTTTTTTCGCCTCCAGCTCACACATCTTGGTCTTAGCTCAGGAAGGACGGCTCCAGAGCAAACTAATCTATGCAATAGCCAAGTCGCTCGCTCACAACTTTTAATGCCAGAAGCTCACAAAGTAGAAGTTTTGCTCACAAGACTCCACAGCTTAGAGGGAGCATTGCTTGCAGACCAGGTCAGTACTAAGAGTGGAATTGTGAGTACATAAGAAGAACTCTGGTGGATCAGACCAGTGGTCCATCTAGTCTAGCATCCTGTTTTACACGGCAGTCAACCAGTTGCCCTGGAGGACCAAGAAACAGAGCACAGCGACGATGGCCTTTCCTCTGATGCTGCCTCCAACCCTTGTGGTCAGAGGTTTGCTTCCTATGTACATGTGTGTGAGCAGGGGTCATTTCCTGCAGGAGCGCACAGAAGTGGAGCTCCGGCAGTAAAGAGCCCAGGGCAGTAAAGAGCCCACCCCCTGCTCCCAGCAGCCCTCAGTTAGAGCAAGAAGCAGCCAGGTAAGCTGCAGAGCCCCCCCACCCCCCGGTCCAAAACAGTCCAGTGGCACCTTTAAGACCAAGTTTTATTCATGTACAAGCTCTCCCTCCTCTGCCAGGACAAATCT
>NW_015159754.1:13338-17310 GCF_001447785.1 Gekko japonicus
CACAGATGGGCTTCGCACAATAAAGAGGCCAAGCTCGGGTCTAGAGAATGGCTCAGAGGCTCTTTTAGTAGCAGGTACTCATTTGCATATTAGGCCACACACCCCTAATGTAGCCAATCCTCCAAGAGCTGACAGTAGCTCCTGTAAGAAAGAACTCTGTAAGCTCTTGGAGGATTGGCTACATTAGGGGTGTGTGGCCTAATATGCAAAGGAGCACCTACTACAAAAAGAGCCCGCAAGGAAATGACTCTGAGCCTGGGAAAGGTGGGCCGCGTTCAGACTGGCGGCTTGGCCCCGCTGCCAAACGTTTCAGCGACGATTCAGTAGCGGATTAAAGGGGCGGGTTCACACAGGCACATCTGTCAGGCGTCCCCCAGCCATACTCAAGCTGTCTTGTGCCGCTTCCCTCCCGAGTTTAAAAGATATCAGGTGAAAGTGGTAGCAAACTGTGTGTAGAGCGGGTTGATTCCGGTTCCCTGAGTGTGAACACAAGCGCTGCTAAGGCAGGACAACCCTCAGTCATTGATAATAGGCACCAACTGTTTCCGCGGGAAGGCGCCTGCACGATCCTACCCTTATTGCCGCTGCACCTATGTGCATGGGCGTATGCAGCCCAGCACGGAAACAGCCACTAACAGCCCGCCAGGGCGGCCCAACAGTGTGAACGCTCCCTTGCGCTTCCTCCACGGTATCCTCCTGCTTCATTCGCTGCAGTGTGAATGGGAATACCGCAACCAAGCCATTCTGGGTCTGTTCCGGGTTTTCTTTGCCACGACTCCCTAGTGCTGCAAACTGCCAGTCTGAACGCAGACGTGGCCTTGCACTGCAGGGCTGGTTTTTCTCGTCTGCAGCTTACACTTAAGCATTTTTTCTAGCTCCTGCCTGGCTGCCCTTCCCAGTCGCCGTCTCCTTCTGATTTCTTGGTTTGCGGTCTCCCTTTTGAGTGATGATGGCACCAAGGAATAGAAAATCTTGAACAATTTCAGTTTCCTAATAATCAACCTTGAAGTTGTGTTATTCCCCAGCCGTCATTATTATTATTTTTTGTCTTCTTGATGTTCAGCCGTAATCCTGTTTTGACACTTTCTGCTTTAACCATCATCAGGAGTTGTTTCTGTTGGCAGAGCTTAAACATGCAGCGGAAGGGAGCACCGATGGCTTAAAGAAATTAACTCAATTTATTAAAGAAGAAATAAACTCGGATAGAACAGAGGCTTGACTAACTGACTAACTGCTTTGAGAGACAGGAACGAAGGGAGAGGGCTCAGTTGGAGCAGGAAGTCTCCAAAGAGCCAATCAGGAGACAGGAAGGACATAATTTGAAATTGTGAGAAGTCCCTAATCGAGAGCCAGTTTGGTGTAGTGGTTAAGTGCGCGGACTCTAATCTGGGAGAACCGGGTTTGATTCCCCACTCCTCCACCTGCACCTGCTGATGTGACCTTGGGTCAGTCACAAGTTCTGGCACAGCTGTTCCTGAAAGAGCAGTTTGTGTCAAGAGCTCTCTCAGCCCCACCTACCTCCTCCTCCTCCTCTTCTTCTTCTTCTTCTTCTTCTTCTTCTTCTTCTTCTTCTTCTTCTTCTTCTTCTTCTTCTTCTTCTTCTTCTTCTTCTTCTTCTTCTTCTTCTAAAGTCACAGTTTTCTCTAGTACTGTGGTGTCATCTGCATATCTCAAACTGTTAATATTCCTTCCACCAAGTTTCACTCCACCTCCATCCAGGTCTAATCCAGGTTTCCTCATGATACGTTCTGCATCCTCGCCCGGCACCTTTGCCACTTGGAAACCTTTCTGTTCCTCCATCTTCTGTCCTAACAGTAGCCTCTTCTCCAGAATACAGGTTGTGCATCAAAACAATCAGATGCTGTGGCACGTCCATTTCTTTTAAAGCCAACCGTAGCGCTTCATGATTCACACAGTCAAAAGCTTTGCTGTGATCTATGAAACACGGGGTGGATTTCTTCTGAGATTCTCTTGTATGCTCCAGTAACCCATGTGAATTTGCAATAGGATCTCTAGCTCCTCTTCCTTTTCAGCATCCAGCTTGATTTCTGGCATTTCTTGTTCCATGTATGGTAACAGTCTTTGTTGTAGGATTTTGAGTATCACTTTACTCACTACGGCTGAGGTCACACACACGAAATAATCCATTTTCAATGCACTTTCCAACTGGATTTTTACTGTGTGAACTGGCAAAATCCAATTCAAAAGTGCATTGAAAGTGGATTAAAAGTGGATTATTTTGTGTGTGTGACTGCAGCCTATGGCTGGTAGGCAAGGGCTTCCAGGCTCAGCTTTCACAGACAATACACTACGCCAGGGGTGTCAAACATGCAGCCCAGGGGCCGGTTGAGGCCCACGGAGGGCTACTATCAGGCCCGCAGTGGAACTTGCTGTCTTCTGCTTCTTCTTCCAGTTCTGCTGCTGCTGCATCATCGTAGGTTTGCAGCTTACAGATACACACCTGAACAGAATACTCAGGATTGCAACAGCCCAGACATTTTGATGCAATAATTCAGAGCAAGAATTATCAGCCAGTCATCAGACACTGTTAAATAAAATATTGCAGAGAGTGCTAATGTTTTAAGCATGTTTTTATTTTAAGTAAAAAAAAAAACCCTTTGTGTTTGTGTCCTTTATATAAAGTTTATATCTCTGCTATCTGGCATTACATTTTTATGACACACATGGCCCGGCCCAACAACGTCTCATTTATATCAGATCCGGCCCTCATAACAAATGAGTTTGACACCCCTGCGCTACACCGTCCCTCAGTTAATCTCTCTGTGTGAAGACCAATTTATAAAAAAATAGAGCTCTCGAAGATGCAAGAACCTGCTACCACACAGAAGCATGGCGTGGTTCAGTGGCAGAGAAAATATCTCTGCTGGACACTCAGGACAAAACAGGCAATATCGTGGATCTTGAAAGACCCGTGGTCTGAACTTGGTATAAAGCAGCATTGTGTGTTCTGTTGGTAGGCCAGAATACCTGACTTGGCCTTCAGTCTCTGCAGCAGTTGACTGTGCGTTTACTGCTGAGGAGCAGCTGGTCCCAATAAAAGGCAGTCAGTAATGTCCTCTATTCTACAGGGGCAGCTGATCTTGCTGCGAAACTTTGGAGTCTGGTGCGTGCGCTCCAAACTCTAGATGCAGTACAATTACAGTTGAGGCGTGCGGTAAACTTGCTCTAACTTCCTACATATTGCCTGCTAATGTGCAGGGATGGAAGTGATTTCCACTTGTTTGTTTCCCATAAAAAGATGCTAATGAGTAGATTATGCCTAAATGTCTTGGGTTTTGATGGTAATGGGATGATTGCCATTGACATGTCAAGTTACACATGGCCGGTTTATTGTTTTATGTTTTCTAATCGGCTGTTGGAACAGAGAAGCGGTAAGCAGGAGGGGATAATGTAGCATAAAACTTTTGTTTTGGAGGTTCTCCCCCCCCCCCGTTTGTTTGCTAGGCTCTTTTGGATTCCCCATTTAGCTGCATTAGTCTCATTAAACACACACCTGTTATCTTGCAAACAAAGCTGTATATCCTTTCGCCAACTTCTCCAGCCAGTTGGTCCTTTGTTTTGAGTTTAGCTTTTATATTAATCCTAATGATGATTTCCCCAAGTTGAATTCATACTGTGAAGTGCCAATGAAAGAGACACATATTCCGCCCGTCTTTGTAAGCATGTTGTCTCTGTGGATCATTCCAAAATTACCACATAAAAGTGGTAGAGGAGAATAACGATTTTGTGTGTGTGTTTATTCACAAAAAATTGAACATAAAAAAGCATCCCGGTAGATACTAAAGAAATCTATTATAGTTAGAGACTAGCTGGACTGAGTTGCTCTTTTTGTGATCGGTTTTTCGGTGGTGGCAAAATTGTGTCCCTCCTTTGGATTTTTCTTTCTTTCCAGAACTCCGGGGGGGGGGGTTCCAGTTAATTTAAATTGCTTTCATTTGCCCTCAGTGTAGA
>NW_015159754.1:19816-34761 GCF_001447785.1 Gekko japonicus
CGGTTCGGGCCCCGGGGGAACCCCCCCGAAGCACGGGACGTGCCCGGCGTCAGCACGTCACCCGGAAGTGACGCAGCCACACTGGGCGTGCCAGGGGAGGGGCCACGGTCATCCGAGGGAAAACTCTGTTTTTCCCTTGGATGACCGCAGCCCCGCACCCGGCGCACCCGGCGCGGACGCGTCACTTCCGGGTGATGTGCTCGCGGTGCGTGCATGCTTTGTGCACACCGTGGGCACTCCCGGAGCAAGCCAGAAGTCCCCCGCTGCGGCTTAAGGTAGGACTTGGCAACCCTATGTCTCTGCTTTTCCCGCTTCCTTTCCTCTCTCGTATTTTTTTACCCTTTTCAGTATCACCCCCTCTTCCGCAAACAAGACAGGATTGGCCATTATTGGGGGGGGGGGTCAATCATGTGACAAAGAGTCTAGGGTTGCCATCCTCCAGGTGGGGCCTGGAGATCTCCTGGGATTACAACTGATCTCCAAACTACAAAGATCAGTTCCCTTGGAGAAAGTAGCTGCTTTGAAACGTGGACTCTGGCATTATACCGAGGGCCTTCCCTTCCCCAAATCCCACTCTCTTTAGGGTCCATCCCTAAATCATGAGGGATTTCCCAACCCGACCAAGTGAGTTGAGTGGTAGCTGATGCTAGGCCCAGATGAATTGTGTAGTGGCTTTCACCAAACCTGGCCAAGTTGCATAAGTCATGTAGCAGTGTGTTGCTGTCAGCAAGTTGCCAAATGTTTATTATTGTTTGCATGTATGCATCTATACGCTGTTCCCCCCCACACACCTATACATGCACTCAGGTAATCATGCACACATTTCCTCTATTGCTTTGCATTCCTTTCAGTATACGCCAGCCATGCTTTGATGTAACGTTATCTAGCCAAGGCCACAGGAAAAGAGCAAGTGCGCTTTGCTTTGTCTGTAATTAGTAGAGACTGTGTGAATTGCAGGATTATTTATAATAAAGTAGCAGTTGCGTTCCCAAGGTTTGGGAGCGAGAGAAACCGTTTGGGCGCGCGTGGGAACCATGCTTATTGGCTGTAATGATTATGAACTTGCTTTAACCTTTCTAGCTCTCTGAGGAATAGTTATTCTGAACAGTGCCTCTGTTCAAGTGCTCCATGGCTTCAATAAAGTAAAACCTTCTTGCAAGTGTGTACTACGTTGTTTGCTGTGGGACCTGACAGTTGCTCAGGCAGGTTATACAGTGCTCAACTCTGGAATCCAGAGTGGAGGAATTGTAGTGAGTTCTCCAGGCAAGTCACTAGACACCAATAGCCACTGCTGGACTCTGACAAGCTGCATAAGTTCTGCAGTGGCAATTGCTTGGACAAATTGTTTGATGACGCCTACTGGGCCCAGCTGAGTTTGGTAAGTTGCACGATAAAGAGTTCCTTTGGATGAGCTGTGTGATGGCTAGTGCTAGGGCCAGGTAAGTTGAGTAAGCTGTGTAGTAGCAAGTCCCCTGAGCAAGTTTCATGGGAACACTCCAGGTCTATTTTAAAAAAAAAATCATCACCTTTCTCTGTACGTGGCCCCAGTCTCCCCATCTAAAGATCTACAGCAGGGCTGAAATATACTGGGTTTGGACGCGTAGAGTGATCAGCTCATTCTTTATTAGTGAGTTAAACTGAACTAAAAGACAACTGTTGTGTCTGCTGACCACCACCAGAGGCCAGTGCACACTCCTGAGCTTGAACCCGGCATAACAATAGGTCATCCAAGGGAACCAATGGGGAACTGGGGAACCAATGGGACCGTGGTGGGAGATTCAAACCCGCCAATGGGACCCAGGGTTGTGTCCCCAGGGTGTGTATATAGTTGGCCTGCCGGCCGTTGTTGGTTGTCTTTGTTGTGTACCAAATAAAGCGTGCTATGCACTACGCCAGTCTCTGTCGTTCATCCATGCGGCAACCCACTACACAATTACAACTCTAGCAGGACCTGCTTAAATGCATGCAAAACACCACACCCAACACCCACCCACTCCCAGTGATGGGCTACTTGCATTACAACTGCTGTTCAATAGGTTCCTTCCAGGATCCTGGCTACCTATTGTTCTGGTGACTAAGCTAGGTCAGTTTCTCTGGCGCAATTCAAACTCAGTACATAACAGGGGCCATGTTAAGAACTGGATCGACGATGGTGCTAGATAAGTAGTTGACAGGGGAAACAGTTGCCGACTTCCCCACCCTCAACAAAAGGTACTATCAAAGATGGGTATCATAAAAAAAATTAATATTTTGGGGGAAAGAAGTTCTCCAAGGTGTTTTTTTTTCTCTCCTTTTCCCCTCGCTTCTTTTGATTTTGTTTTAAAGGATACGAACAGGCACAAAAATGCAATAAGGAATGGAAATCCTTTCCCGGTAAGTACATTTTCGACTTGGCAACCCTAAGCTGAGCGGCTTACAGCTGCTGGCCAGCCAAGCTTTCTCCTGCCCCCCTCTCCCTCCCTGGCAGCTGCGGCTGTACTTTTGGGGAGATTTAAATATCCCCCAAATATTTTTCCGTGTTTTCAGATTTTTCTGCACATCTGGGTATTGCCTTAAATGTGCAGGAAAATCTCCCTGCCTCCCAAGTGCCCCCGATGTGTGGATTTAGATATCCACACAGAGGGGTCATGTTGCAAATTAGTTATATAGATACTCCTCTCTTTATTTGAAAAGTACACTTTGGATAGGAAAGGGTAGGGATACGATAAATTCCTAACTTATTAGCTAAAGGAGGTCAGCAGATGGCGAAAGGCCCCATCTGCCTCATGGTGTCAAGAGAGAACTGCATGTCTCTCTCTGGGTGCGTGCAGGGGCCATGTTACGAATTGGATCGATGATGGTGCTAGATAAGTAGTTGACAGGGGAAACGGTTGCTGACTTCCCCACCTTCAACAAAAGATACTATCAAAGATGGGTATCATAAAAACATAATATTTGGGGGGAAAGAAGTTCTCCAAGGTTTTTTTCCCCCTCCTTTCCCCCTTGCTTGTTTAATTTTGTTTTAAAGGATATTGTAGAAGGAATGGACACGAACAGGCACAAAAAATGCAATAAGGAATGGAAATCCTTTCCCTGGATTTTCCCCCCTCAGCGCTAGGCAGTTCTGGACCTTTGGTCTCACTCGGTTTAAGGCAACGTCATATGTTCCAGTGATTCCTCACACCCACTGCTGAAACCCTATGGAATTTACCATCGATGAGCCTCTGGCACAGGCCAAGTTGGAGCAGGAGTGAAGCTTCCTGTCTGATATAGCAGTTCTTGAAAGCCGAAAAGAACTCCCTACCCTTTTCTATTCACTCGTGTTATATTTTGCTGTCTCAAGGAGAAATCAATACCTGTAGTGTGATGGTCTTCTGTGATCCAGAGAAGATAAGACAGACATGCTGCCTGCCATATTCCTATCTCTTAGCTCCCATTGAAGGAGGAGGAGGAGGAGGAGGAGGAGGAGGAGATTGGATTTATACCCACTACCCAAAGGTGTCTCAGAACGGCTTACAAACTCCTTTCCCTTCCCCTCCCCACAACAGACACCCTGTGAGGTAAGTGGGGCTAAGAGAAGAAGAAGAAGAAGAGAAGAAGAAGAGATTGGATTTATACCCTGCCCTTCACTACCCAAAGGTGTCTCAGAGCGGCTTACAAACTCCTTTCCCTTCCCTCCCCACAACAGACACCCTGTGAGGTAGGTGGGGCTGAGAGAGCTCTTGACAGAAACTGCTCTTTTTCAAGGACAGCTCTTATCAGAACTAGGCTTGCCCAAGGTCATTCAGCCAGGTGCAAGTGGAGGAGTGGGGAATCAAACCTGGTTCTCCCAGATTAGAGTCCGCGCACTTAACCACTACACCAAACTAGCATAACAGGAACATTAAGCTCTTCTCTCAGTAGCAAAGACAAGGATTTTGAGTGGTCGCATGAGCAATTTCAATTTTATGATTCCGGACATGCCGATGTTTTAAAATCAAACCTTTATAGAAGCAGATGTGGGCGGTGCATGGCATTAAATGGAGTGATTCCAAAAGCAAGATAACAGCTTTATTCTGTTTGAGAGATGTTCTTCTCCATTACTTATGCAATGAAATAGGTGAAACTATTGAACTCCATGTGAATTGGGCAGCTTTTCCATTGAAGTGCAATTTTTCATACATCATCAACTTATAGACTCTTGGTTAGAAGAGGACGTTTGTCGAAATGGCATCACATTCCGGAGACCACCGTCCCGTCGTTGTCATCTTCTATCTTTATGTATCTGAACGTACACATTTGAATGTATTATTATCACTTTTGTACATTTCATATTTATAACTTTACGGTTTTCGTTAAAGAAATATTGAGCGCAATGTGTACAGTTCTTGTTGTTCTATTTTTGCAAGCCTAACTATGGACCAACATGGCTACCCTCTGAAACATTTTTTTCTGTTTCTTTCGTGCATTGCCTTCATGTATCAGGAACCTCTAATTGAGGATGCCGAGCGTCATGGTGCCCAGAACACATGATGCAGACTCTCCTGACAAGCTTCTGCCCCCCACAGTTTATTGTGAATCCCATGGGTTTTTGTTCATTGGCTTGTTTTTGTTTTAGATTTGTCCACTGTTGTACATACCTAGATTTCTTTGCTACGAGGGACCCTGTTGTTGAAATGAAAAGCACCCTGTGTGACCAAATTACATAAGAGAAGGGTGAAAAGCAGGCCCGTAGTGCCTATGGGGCCCACGGGGCCTGCCCCCCCGTGGTTTTTATATGACCCCCTCTCAAATCCTCAGCTCCCTCTCTCCCCCATCACTGCCCTCAGCCCAACAGCCAGTGACTCCACGCCGCCTCCTGCTGCTCCTGGGTCCCTGCCTCCCTCCAAAAAAAGAAAAGTGCAGAGCTGAGGTTTCCCAACCAGGCTGCAAAGCAAACGACCGGTCTTGCAATGAAAAGCAGACGGAAGAAACTCCTCCACTTTCTCCGGGCTGGACCTGCCCTCCCACCCCTGCCGCCCCACACACCCTGACCCTAAAAAAAGACGGAAAAAAGAACAACCCCTTGGCATCCAGGGAGCGCCGCGCAAAGCGGGAGGCACCGGTGGCTGCCTGGCGGAGTCAGCAGCAGCGTGCCTGGTGGGGGCGAGGTGTCCCGGGCGAGGCGGCTGTCTGGGGAGCCACCTCCTTGTCTGTCCATGTCCACCCCAAGAGGGAGGGAGGTGGAGAAGCTCGGCAGGGTGCTCGCTGGTGGGCAGTCGCCGAGAGAGGTGGAGAGAGAGTGCCCCGGTTGCCCGCAAGACCCAAGGGCTCATCCGCAGTGCCAGGGCTGTCCCTGCTGTTGGTGGCGGTGCTCTCCTCCCCCCTCGGTCACAGCCGGGGCTGCCTTAGTAGTCCCAGCAACTAAATCGAAGTTAATTTAATTAACTTTGACTGGCTGGTGCCCCCCCGGCCCCCTCTCAAAAAACGTCTTAGCTACGGGGCTGGTGAAAAGTTTCACTAACATCGGTTGCCATGGATTTCTATCCATGCCCTCAATGGACGATTATTTGGTAACCCTGCCCCCCGTAGACTTTGTCTTTGTGATATGGGGGAAGTTGATGATATTGTACATTATATTCTGAGATGCCCATGGCATGAAGCCCTTAGGCTAAAGTACATCATCCCTATTATTCCACAGCATAATGGACTCTCCGATCTGGATCTGGTTAAAATTTTACTCTCAGACCTTGACCGCTATCTCTGTAGCAGAATGGCGTTATTTGCCTTAGCAACAAAGAAAATCAGAATGAGTTTAGTATTTAATGCAAAGTAGGAGGAGTATAGGAGTATACTGATATTTTATTATTGTTTACCTTACCATTTTATAGTCTGATGTATTATGTTATGGCCAATGTTCCCCCTAAGCTGAGTTAGTGTGAGCTAGCTCACAGTTTTTTAGCCTCCAGCTCCCATATTTTTTTTTCTTCGCTTAGGAAGGATGGCTCCAGACTCATTTATGCAGTAGCCAAACTGCTCACTCACAACTTTAATGCCAGTAGCTCACAAAGTAGAATTTTTGCTCACAGGGCTCCACAGCTTAGACGGAACATTGGTTATGGCCTATTGCTAAGACAATAAACTATGCAGAGGCAGGATATGAGAAGGGTGTTTCCTATATTGCAGTACAAACAAAATGTCTTTTGGGTTTCTTTCTTTTGCCATGCACTGCTTTTTCTGATGCAGGGCATGGGGTTGCCAGCCTCCCAGAAGGAGGGTGGGAAACACAGAAATGGGGGAAATGGTGTCGGCATGATGCGAAACCATCGATTTTCACTCAAGTCCCAGTGTGCCACCTCATCGTCATGCTGGCAACATGACCTCACTTCCAGGTATTGGCCAAAAGTGATGTTGCATCACCAGTGCGATGCCATTTAATAAACAATTCTTCCCGGCGACCCTCAGCAGGCCAGTGCTCAATGTCAAACAGAAGCCGGAGCTCTCCCTCATAGGCAAAGTTGTGAAGCAACAAGGCAGGAACAGGTATATGGTTCCCCTTGCGATGTACTTAGCAGCACTAAGTCAGGAGCCATCTTGTATCGTTCTTCTACACTGAGCTCTGTGTCGGGCCTGCAGCAGAGATCCCCAAGTGGAAGTCACAAGTCCACAAGGGCAAGAGAGATGTGTGGAGGAAGCAACACTCTTGCACAGTGTTATTTTTGGGCAGGAACGCACAGGAACGGAGTTCCGGCTGGCTCCCAAGTTGGCCACGCCCAGCAGGAACTCATTAGCATAACAGGCCACACCCAACAGCAGAAACCCATTAGGATTGGCTACATTCAGGGTGTGTGGCCTAACATGCAAAGGAGTTCCTGCTACAAAAAAAGGCCCTGGGTTTTGACAACAAACGAGGTAAACAGAATAAGAAGCAAAAGGTGGGTATGGCTGGATAACCACACTTCTGTAACATGGGGGTGTGGCCTAATGTGCTAATGAGCTGTGCTGTCAGGGGTGTGGCCCAATATGCTAATGAGTTTCTGCTGGGTCTTTTCTACAAAAAGAGCCCTGCGTCTTGCAACTTTGGGACTTCCCCACAGAGGTGAATAGTGACCGAGAAGCCCCCCCACACACACACTTCAAACTGGAAAACTAGATGCTCACGAGGTCTACAACAAAAGGAACACCTGCCGATCCCTGAAAAGCTGGATTGACGTCAGTGTGATGTTTTAAAACTGGTGGCGTCAAACTCACAGCCCTAATCGTTTTTGCAAACGTTCCCTTTTAAACCTCCTAAGCTATGTACATATATACAGATTTGTAATAAAAGCACTGGTATTTCCAATATGTATTCAGTGATGTCGCACAACCATTATAATGCCTTTTACAATGTGGTGATGAAAACTTGCTGAATCCAGGGTCCCCCCCCCCCAGGTCAAAGTTGCTCAAATTAATAGAAATGGCTTTCCTATTTATTGTCATGATGCTGTAGGCAGAAAACAAAAAAACAAACAAACAAAGTAGATTCTTTCCCACATTAATTAGCTGTTCTGTCAGTAATAGGAATACTTCTTTCCCTGACACAGAGGTATTCATATGAAACGAAGGGCTAAGTAGAGGATGCCTGGTATTGTCCATCACAATTTTAATTACTCTGAGGTGAAAATGCTGCAAAGCAAAGAAAGCTTCTGATTTATTTTTTAAAAATATTTAATAAAAACAAGATGGAAAGAATGTAGAAGAAAATTATTATCATCATCCTACCATACATGATGCTGTGACTGTTCTTGATGCCAGTCTAGACTCAATGTACCTGACAAACCTGTGGTTTTTAAAGCAAAGGGATTTATGCATGTGCCATAGATACCTAGTCTTTTCAAGGAAGAGGAGGAGGAGGAGATTGGATTTATACCCCACCCTTCACTTGAAGTCTCAGAGCGGCTTACAAACTCCTTTCCCTCCCCCTCCCCACAACAGACACCCTGTGAGGTCGGTGGGGCTGAGAGAGCTCTGACACAAACTGCTCTTTTTCAAGGACAGCTCTGACAGAACTATGGCTTGCCCAAGGTCATCCAGCAGCTGCAAGTGGAGGAGTGGAGAATCACACCCGGTTCTCCCATGTTAGAGTCCACGCACTTAACCACTACACCAAACTGGCTGTGTTACAGTGATGGTGTGTGCAGAACCAAAAATACTGATGGTCCTTAGTACCTACCAATGTTCCCTCTAAGCTGTGGAGTCTTGTGAGCAAAAATGCTACTTGGTGAGCTACTGGCATTAAAGTTGTGAGCGAGCAATCTGGCTACTGCATAAGTTAGTTTGCTCTGGAGCCATCCTTCCTGAGCTGAGACGAAAATGGGTGAGCCGGAGGCTAAAAAACTGAGCTAGCTCACACTCACTCAGCTTAGAGGGAACAGTGGTACCTACCAATCTAAACTGAATGTTATTCTTCCTCTTCTGTGTCAGTTTCTGCCGTTTCCAGTCAAGGGTATAGCCAAAATTTTCCTTCCTTCCTTCCTTCCTTCCTTCCTTCCTTCCTTCCTTCCTTCCTTCCTTCCTTCCTTCCTTCCTTCCTGGCTGAAGAATATTTTTTTTTCTGGATTAGGTGCTTCCGTGGATCCATTTGATGCTCATTGTTCGTATCCCACAGCTGTTCTGTGTCAAATTCGATGTCACACGAGGAGACATTTTTTTCCCCATTGCTTGTTTTTAGTGGATTTGTTTTGCCTTCAATGTTTTTATTTTACGGTTTTAGTTCTAAGCCTTACCCAACAGGTCTCTGGAGAGGCAGCAAACTTTCTGAACAAATACAACATACTACAAGTGGTGTGAGGGAAGATGAACTCTCCCAATCCTGTGACTTATCCTCATATAAGCTGCGGTCAGATGAGCTATTCGATCCGATGTCATTGCTTCTCCCCTCCAAAGTTAAAATACTCATTCAGACATAATACTGTATATGTGTAACTCCAAAAACTTTGTTTTCCTTTTTTTTCCCACTTCTGGTTGTACTTTTGACTCTGTACGGGACAAGTTGAAAATTATAAATAAACATGTTAAAAAAATGTTGGCATGTTTGGACAAACCTCTCTGGCAAAAATAACACCGGATAAAATAGAGGTGTGGCCAGAGCATACCAAGCCTTTGGTCTGACTGCAGCCATCGATTCAGGTGGTATGAGTGAGCTCCCGTCTCTAGTTCCAGCTCCTGCCAACCTAGCAGTTAGTCTGAAGCAACAGAACAAAGTTTGAGTCCAGTGGCACCTGTAAGACCTCAAAAAATAGGATCGAGAAGATTTGGGGGAAATCGGGGGAGGGGGGAGATGCGGGTCAAAATGTGGCTGTGCAGGGAATAGTGTGAAATTGACCAATTCAACCGGGGGAAACGGAAGAGCGAAGGCAGCACAGCTGCTTGTGGGGAATTGGTCAGTGTTTTACATTCGTTTTCTTTGAGCACAGTCAGTAGCCGGTGTAGAGAAATCAAGGAATGGCCACCCCTGCGCTGAACAGTCTTTTGGTCTCCAGATCTTTTATGCTTTCTGCGGGAAAGGAAGAAAACCCAGGTGGCATACTACCTATTTGTTCAGTAAAAAGTAAGCTTGTTTCTGACTCTTGAAGTCCCAGCCAATGAATTTAAAAAGCTGTATGCGTAATGAATAAAAGCTCGGTACTTTTTTTTTTAATGTGATTTTTATTAACATTATTTAATAAACGACTCTTATACAGAGTAAGGTCATCTAAGCTCTTCGAAAACAACGAGTATTTGCATGTCTAATTCTGCATTGGATGGCTGAGAAGAACTTTGATTTAACGCAGTGATCTGAATTTGGGGTGGGTTTTTTGTGTAGGTTTGGAGCATTGACTTACCAGATAAGGTTGCCAACTTTGGGCTGGGAAATTCCTGAAGATTAAAATCGCCTGGGGAGTTCAGCAGGGTATAATGCCACCCTCCAAAGGAGCCATTTTCTCCAGAAGAACTGATCTCTGTCATATGAAGATCCTTTTTAAAAAAATCCAGATCTCCAGGAACCTATCTGGAGACTGGCAACAAGTGTTCCCTCTAAGCTGAGTTAGTGTGAGCTAGCTCATAATTTTTTAGCCTCCGGCTCACAGATTTTTGTCTCTGCTTAAGCAGGATGGCTCCAGATCAAACTAATTCATGCAGCAGCCGAATCACTCGCTCACAACTTTAATGCCAGTAGCTCACAAAGTAGAAGTTTTGCTCGCAGGACTCCACAGCTTAGAGGGAGCATTGCAGTGGCAACCCCATCCCTGTACCACGTACCCTTCAGTCTCCTTGCCACAAAATTTCTGGCAATGGGCCTGATTCAATTCCAGTCTTGAGGGGAAATTAATCTGACACTTACTTTGTTCCCCTTTGATACTCAAGGCAGGCTGGAGCTGTTTTATTTAAAGTCCCCCGCTGTACAAGTTCCTGGATTTGAAGTCTGCTGACCTCACATATTTTGTCCCGTGGGAAGTCGCCGCTGAGATTAAGTCACCTTGGCACTCTCTGACGTGTGCTGTGGGTGATGGGGCTGTTGCCAAGGCAGTCTCTCCTTCTGTGATTGCAGTAAAAATGTATCTATACCCTTTCCAAAGGTTGCAGTTCTCCCTCCAACCCCCTCCCTCCCTTTTCTTCCACATAATTTTATGGTGCACCAGTCAGGGCTATTTTTGGGCAGGAACGCACAGGAACGGAGTTCCGGCTGGCTCCCAAGTCGGCCACGCCCAGCAGGAACTCATTAGCATAACAGGCCACACCCAACAGCAGAAACTCATTAGGATTGGCTGCATTAGGGGTGTGTGGCCTAACATGCAAAGGAGTCCCTGCTCCAATAAAAGCCCTGGGTTTTGACAACAAACAAGGTAAACAGAATAAGAAGCAAAAGGTGGGTGTGGCTGGATGACCACACGTCTGGTAACATGGGGTGTGGCCTAATATGCTAATGAGCTGTGCTGTCATGGGTGTGTCCTAATATGCTAATGAGTTCCTGCTGGGCTTTTTCTACAAAAAAATCCCTGGTGCACCTGACACATTAATAACTCCCCACTCCATACTATCATTAGAGTGGAGAATAGAAGTTTTCTTTCCGTTTGCAGCCCAGCCACTGAAGTCTCAGCCATTTCAGCCTGTTCAGTGTTCGGGACTGAGTAAGAATTAGGGTTGCCAAGTCCTTACCTCATGAAGAGCGGGGTAGTCCAGTGCTGGTCCGGAAGTCCCTGCATGCGGGCGAAGTGTGCGCGCGCACCATGATTATGTCACCCAGAAGTGACGCGATCACGTTGGGCACGTTGGGGGCGGGGCCACAATCATCCAAGGGAAAACCATAGAGTTTTCCCTTGTATGATTGTAGCCATGCCCCCAACGTGTCCGATGTGATTGCGTCACTTCCGGGTGACGTGCTGACACCAGGCATGTTGCATGCTTTGGGGGTGGGGTTCCCCCCGGGGCCTGATCCGCCGGCAGCGAGTAGTGGGCCTCTCGGGCGGGGGTTTCCCCTCCCCCCCGGGGGGGGATTTGGCAAGCCCAGTAAGAATGGTGGGGGGATGAGAGAGGGGGAGAAAGCTCATGTCATTTGGAAAATCTGTCCACATGTATTGAAGTTGCCTTTAAACAGAGGACTGTGGAAGTTCCACATATGGAAAGTTGGCTGCACAGAAAGTGGAATGCCTTGAATATGCTGAAGCTACAACAGTTGTTAAGTTCCTGTGAAGTCAGAATGTTCTGATTAGGGGTATGCAGGAGTCATTTCCTGCAGGAGCGCACAGGAGCGGAGCTCCGGCACTAAAGAGCTGAGGGGGCGGGCACATGCAACAGGCCCCACCCCCTGCTCCCAGCAGCCCTCAGTCAGAGCAAGAAGCAGCCAGGTAAGTTGCAGAGTTCACCCCACCCCCACCCCCGGTCCAAAACAGTCCAGTGGCACCTTTAGGACCAGGTTTTATTCAGGTACAAGCTCTCCCTCCTCTGCGAGAACAGATCTGCACGTTCCCACCCCACCCCCGCAATAGCTAGCAATCCAAAAGAGTCCAGTGGAGCCTGAGCGGTGGGTGTTGCCTTCTGACACACTTCCGGTGATGTCAGAGGGTGTGACATATGCAAATAAGTCATGCTAATGAGTTATGCTAATGAGCTCCTGCACCTCTTTTTCTATGAAATGACCCCTGAAGGTATGCAAGAAACAACAACACAACAGCATTTTTCAGGTTCAGTGTCACAGCTCAGGTGGGGTGTCACCTGACACTGCCACCAATCTGGTTTTAGGTTCCCTTGAGAAGGCCCAGAGCACCCTCTCAAATCCCAGAACCAGGGAAAGGCCTCGTAGCTACTCTTCCCAGAGGAACTGGTTGACCACTGTGTGAGACAGGATGCTGGACTAGATGGACCACTGGTCTGATCCAGCAGGCCTCTTTTTGTAGTTTAAATTTTATTAGGTTTAAAAGCCTATATTGTGCACATCAACTAATTCAGCAACAAAGTTTACATATCATTCCATACATATATCTCATTTGTACAATACTAATTCTTAATATTGTAATTGATGCCATACAGAGCTAAACAAAACTATTTCGTGTTCACTAAACTTCTCCTATAACCCTGTGAGGTTACATAAATACTAAACTAAACCAAATCTTTCTTAGGCTCTATTAAGTTCTGGTTTCTTTCCTGGCTCTATATCTTATAGTTTTCTGTGTTCAACATAGGAGTTTAAAGTCATAGTTGTGCCTTTTCTATTTTCTATTTATATATTTGTCCCTTAAAATTTTAACATTTTCTTAATATTTTATTTGACATTTTTTTTTTCCTAAACAACATCCATTTCTGAACTTCCAATCATATATTGAACTTCCAATCATATATGATCCAGCAGGCCTCTTTTTAATGTCCTTATGGTTGTATCCTTAGGAATATTTTGAGGATGGTAGTAGATTTTATTTCTGCCTTTTTAGTTCTTATATCCTATGTATCATTGTTTCTTGGTTTTCTGTTATGGCTACTTTTAATGGTTCCAGGCTTCAAAATCCAGATTTTGTTAGGATATAGGGGACTTTTTAACGGATGCTGTTATACTAACGTTTATTTCATTTATTTTGTTATCCCTTTTCCAATTATAGTTAAATGAATGTTTTGTTTTATTATTTTTACTTTATTTTGTGATGTTGCTTTAAGTGCAGTAAGTAGGATAGAATATAAATCTTACAAATAAATAAATGTAGTCACCATTTTTGCAAAAGAAATTATAAACACTTTTATTTTGACAAAGGAATCCACTTCATAGAGCACCGGCGTATCAGTGGTTTGAGTCTTCTTTGTCTAACTGTATATGGGAGGTTGTGATAACAGGTTTGTGTGAGTTGCCACCTTACAGCCAAGTGGCAGGTATTTTTTGCTTAGAAAAGGCTAACATGTTCTTGTGGAAGGTGAGGCTGATATGGATCCCTGGCAGAGGACTTGTGTACTGTAACTCTAAGAGAGCACTACTTATACCCTTGTTTTGCTGGTACAGCCTCCAGATATTACAAAGTAGTTTTTTTTATTTAAATAAATTTTTTATTGTATCATAAAACAAGTTACAAAAAAGTCAAGTACCATAATAATAACAATATTCCAATAATTTTATGTAACATAAAAAGTCTGAAAAACTACAGTTTTGCTTTCCACATTTCAGAAACATTTAATTCGCTCTGGTATGTCTTGAGAACTATGGTATTCATCTATGTATTTGCCAATATGAAATTGCATTGTGTCTGTATTGCTTATTTGTCTAGCAGGTGTAGGATATAACATGCAGTATAGAGTTGTGTTCCATGCTGAAATAGTCTTTGCAACCACCTCTGGAAATTACAAAGAAGTTTCAGAAGATGAAGAATCAGTAGTTTGGGACCTGTTATTGGAAGTACCACAGGGTTTGGTTCTCTCTCCCATGTTTTTTAACAGAGGTATGAGGCCCCTGAATGAGACTGTCCTGTGCTTTGGGGTTAGATGTCATTATTGGGTGGATGACTCCCAGCTATACATCTAATTGAGACCCCGGCCACATGAGTGGGATAATCCGCAGGGGACGGGAGGCTTTTAAAGCCGGAACAAAAAGACGTGTGGTAGTGTGATCTCACCTTCCCCCGAGGTTCCGTGCCCAAGCCTCCGGCAGCCGATCACACCACGCGAGGCAACACAGCAGCAAGGCATTTGTGCGCATGCGTGGGATGCCGATGGGCGCTGGCTGCGATGAGCTACCAGTGCTTCCTGATCAGCTGCCCGCACACGCCGCGCATTATCAGGAAAATAGTACATGGTTCCTGGTAGCTTTTAGATCCGCGTCTTCGGGCCGAAGCTGCAGGTTAGAGACGGGAGTGCGATGCTTCCCAGATGTTAAGGTATGATTGCACTGCTTTAATCCCCAGGCAAGCCTTCCCTCTCGTGGGGCAAATGCTCCGTGTGCCCAGGGCCTGAATAAGCCTTCAGAAGCTGCCATCTCCTCCTGACCACTGCGGTTAGGGTTGCCAAACCCCCCAGTTTGCCAGGGGTCCCCTGTTTTTGGGGGGGGTTCTACCCACCGCCAGCCAGATGGCCAGTGGGGGAAGCCCTGTCCCCAACACCCACAGCCACCCCTCTCCCTTCTCTCTTGAGAGGGGTGGCTGCCTTTAAGTGCATGGATGTTTCCTACCAAGCTCGATCTCCGCTTGAGATCAGGCTTGCAGGGAAATGCCAGTTTCGTGCACTTAAAAGGGAAACGGGGCTGCTCTTAAAGGGGAAACGCCGGCTCCTGCATTTAAAAGGGAATCGCCGGCTCCTTTAAGTGCAGGAAACTGCCATTTCTGGAGATCCAGTGCGTGGGCGGGTGGGGGGGCGGCGGACATCCCCAACATTGACGTCATCACGTCGGGGATGCCCCGCCCCCTCCAGGAACGCCCCCAAAGTCCCCCATTGGGGGTGGAAGATGGACTTGGCAACCCTAGCTGTGGTCAAGTGGCAGAGAGAGAGAGAGAGAGAGAGAGAGAGAGAGAGAGAGA